>NC_057008.1:1857132-1896545 GCF_000002595.2 Chlamydomonas reinhardtii | reverse complement strand
GGAGAGGGAGAGGGAGAGGGAGAGGGAGAGGGAGAGGGAGAGGGAGAGGGAGAGGGAGAGGGAGAGGGAGAGGGAGAGGGAGAGGGAGAGAAAGGGAGATCATACATCTGAGCCCAACAAATGGGTCCCTTCACAACAAGAAAGCTCAACCAGCCACGAAAATGCCAGACAAGTGCACCAATGCAGCCCTCACTTTTGGTCATGTGTTGAAGCTATTCAGAGTCGGTAGTGCAGGTCCAGCGAGGCGCCAGCTCCGCACATTGCCACACAGACTTCATACATGTTATAAAACTATGTAGCGACCCATAAACAAGTTTGCTTCCGTATACATTAGCACAGATTCCGGGCGCCAGACATCCCCAAATGCCAGGAGTACAGTGAGGCCAGAGCACGGTCTGGTCCATAAATTATGGACAGGACAGGCCGATAATGTGGGCAGGAAATGGAATGACCAGAATCACCTGGCGAACAGCACAACATTCTGAACACGGCATTATAAAGCAAAGGAAACGTATGAGCTCGAGTGTGCAGACAGGAATTGTCAGAGGGCTCACAAGTAGGGCGCGCGGAAATGGGGGTCATGGACAGAACATGGCCATTAAGTGGGGGATACTGTCTAGGTTTGGCAGGCGGTGGGCGGGCTGCGAACGGCTGCCCCCAAGCAGGGCAAGCCCGTGCGGCCACACGCAACAGTTGGCGTCCGGAGGGTTGATGCATCTAGCAGGGTGTTAGTGACAAGAGCAGTGAGGTGGGAGGGCGGGCATGAGTGGGGGCAAGAGAAGGCAAGTAAGGGGCGCACAGGAGGACCGTTAGGTTTGGCGATAGTTGCGTGGGTGCAAGGCGAGTAAGCGGGGGGTGAGGTTGGTCTTGTGCGGGCACAGTAAGGGAGGGCGTGTAAAGGCCACGGAGGCCCCCATAGGTTTGTACAGTGCAAAGGTGATGCTTGAGCCATAGGCGGTTTGGACAAAGAAGGCCATCAGGGTAACGGCGGTAGCAGCGGAGGATACCGCGCTCATGTTAAGAAAGGGCGGGGTGCGGCTTTGGCATAGGAAGTCAAAATTACCAGAGGTTGGCAATCAAGGGGGAGGCGGAGATGCCGCACATTTGCCGGACAAGGGCAGGGCTCAAGGCATGGACGACAGGTGTGCACCCAGGATGATGGTGGTGAACTCATCCGCGGTGAGTATGTGGTGGATGACATCACAGGCGCTGGCATGGTACGGCGGGTGATGGAGTGGTGGAATGTTGAATGGGCTTGCGGGGATTGGGAGGGAGGGAAGTGATGCGGATGTAGGCGATGAAGCAAGGCTACGAATGAGGAGCGGTGTGAGGGTGGCTCACAGGTCGGCGTGGTGCCGGGTGGTGTGGAGGCAGCTGAAGTTGCAGGCGGTGTGTGGTGGGAGGCACGGGCGTGTGGCATCATTGTGGCTGACGAGGAACATGAGGAGCGGCACATCCAGGGCTATGTGCTGGGCCGGGAGCGATGCCAAAGCAAGCTGGGCTCGACAGAGGCAGCACCAAGGATGGCAGAACCAGGTCGCTGATGCCGGTGATGGGGCAGCTCTGAATGCAGGCGAGGAAGCACTAAGAAGAGCCCATCAACGGCATGGGAAATGGCGGCGGCAGTGAACGTGCCCACGGCGTCAACGGCATTGGCGACATCGTGGGCAGCGGCAAGGTACCGGAGTCGGCGGGCGAGGGCTGGAAGGCCACCAGCCAGAGAGCAAGGGGATAGGGAAAGCAGGGGCGCCGGGAGAGGGGTACAGTGCGGGCCGATGGCAGGAGCGGAGCATTGCAGGGGCGGAGCATTGCACGGGGTGCATGGAAACCAACCGGTGGTGCAAGGGGTGGCCGATCAGGGGGCGGGGTGACGGTGGGGAGGCAAGGGGGTACCGGTAGAGGTGGCAGGGAAAATGGCGAAGGTGTTGTGGCAGCCAAGGTCTCCCTTGCACTGCCCGCATAGCTGTTCTTACAGACAAGCTATAAGATTTGGCGGGTGCCTGGCTCAGGAACTGGAGACGTGTAGCTGCTGATGGGGGCCGAACCTGCTGTCTTACACAGACCCTGACCCTGACTGTCTGAACCCTGACCCTGAACCTGAAACCTGACTGACTGGCTGGCTGAAGCCTGAACCCTGCACCAACCTCCACCGTGCCTTGCCTCATGCCTCACCTCATGTTCACAAGAGTCGTCACCTCCGCGTGTTGAAATACACCTTCTTTAGCCAATTTCCATCCTCAGACATCACAAAATCGAGCATGTCTGGCTGCTTGCCCATCCACTGCTTCATGTGGGCTAGCCCATTCGCCCGCCTCACCCTGCCCCCTTGCGCAGACCGCCACCTCACAACTTCTTTTTTGAAACTGGATGGTCGCGATTGCTAGGCACCTGGTTTGGCTATGTGCCTGTGGAAACCGACCCCGGCTATGTCCGGGCGATGAGGTTGTTCGGCCTCAGACTGTGGAGGGGCTCAGCCCCTTTTCCCGTGACCGGGGAACACTTGTTGAAGCTGGGTGGTGCAACCGTCTGCGCTCTGCCCTTGGCAGCGAGCTCACCCTTCGCCTGCACGGCCGCGGTCTTGTCCTTGGCGTCCACGCCCGACGCCGCCAGCGTGCCAGCAAAGTCGCTGCCCGCCCTGACCGCCCCAGCCGCCAGGCGGCCTGGGGCAAGTAATGTTTACAGCGAATAGCACTAAAGGCAGCAAGGTATTATAAGAACCCAGCCCAGGTCGGTTCAAGAGCCTTTCGTGGGCACGGAGGTAGGAATGAGGCTTGCTCATGGGGGCGAGTATAGCTTGTCGATGATGGTGATGATGAAGTCGTGGTGTGTGTCAGGTGTCGAGGTCCCGCTGGTGGAGGAGAGGCTAGTCGACACGATGGTTATGGCCCAGGATGGCTGGCACCGGCCTAGGAAGTGAGCTCGTCCACGAAGGGGTTGGCCCACTCGGCGGTCTGCATGGTGTTTACCCACCGCTGCCGAGCGAGCTGGCAAGTGTAGGCAAAGGGAGGGAGGGAGGGAGGGAATAATTACACTTGGTAGTGGCGAAGCCACTGATGACTAGGGCTGACAAGCCCTAGTGTTGGGTGAGCGCGTCCCACACGCTCACCCCTAAGCACGCCCGACACAGCAGGGGATACCGTAAGGCCCCAGTCCTGGTCAAGACAAAAGAGACACGAAGACACAAGGCCCACGCCTTCTCCACCAAAAGAAAGCACAACAGCCAGCAGGCTAGGGCGGAGCCTCAGAGGGGCAGACACAACTGCCTCCTTCACACCACACCACACGTACACACCAGACCAAAACACACGCCAGGAAAACACCGCCCGCCAAGGCCAAAAACACACACAAGGCCGCCCCGCCACAAACAACACCCCTGGCCACAACAGAGGGAAAGCAAGGCGCTTAGGGCGCATAAAGCAAGCTAACCAAGTCCCCTCAAAAGGACCAGCAGGGGCCGCTCTCTGGCGGAAACCACACCCTGCATCGCTGGCCCTGGCGAACCCGCCAGCCCAACCACAAACATAAACAGAAAACAGAAAGCAGAAACCCTGACCCTCTCTAGCCCACCCTCTTGCACCTGCGGAACCGTGCTTAGTCCTCGTCACTGTCCGTGATGCCTGAGCGGGTTGTCCCGCGTTCATACGGTACCTGTGTGACAGCGCAACTGGCCGTTTACTACTCTCAGGAAGGGATGCTGCGCACCCACTTGATCCCAGCCCTTCCGCGGCACTCCCAGTGCTGTGAATGCTTTTAAGCGACCCCACAAGCCGATCACTGCCGTGTCAATTGCTTGTTGGGTGTCCGTCTGTATTTGAGCCTGTTGTTGCTGCTGCTGCTGCGGCTGTTGCTGCGGCTGCTGCTGCGGTTGCTGCTGCGGCTGCTGCTGCGGTAACTGGCCCTGCTGTAGAGGTTGTTGCGGCAGTGGTGCTGTGGCAGCGTTGGCTAGGCCACGGCGCCTTGCGGCGTACAGCGCGCACCGCCCCCTCTCCATAGCCGCTAACGCCGCCATAGCCACTACATCCCACACTGCTTGTTGCACGCCAGCCGGGGCCTCAAACAACCACACCTGCTCCCTGGTGGGCGGGGCCGCAAGCTGCGCTGCGAGCTGCTGCACAACCGCCTGAGCTACTGCGCACTGCCAAAACGCGTGTAGCATGGGGCTGTGGGTTGGCGTCACACCGCATCCACACGGCACCGGGCCAGGTGCATTTGTGAGATGCGTGTTACCGGCAATGCCAATGCCGTCGATTGACACCCGCCAAGCTGTCTCCTTGTGGGCATTCTCCCAGCGTATCCGCCAGAGCCGGTCGAAGGGGGGAATCCAGCGTTGTGGGGGGGCTGCTGGTGGTGTCTCGCGCACCTCAGCTGCATATGCCGTGTGCAGTTGACTGCGGGCTATCCCGATGTCTCCCAGCTGCATGACGGTAGCAACACGTACAGACAGTTTCTCCAGCGCCAGGGGTTGCTGCATGCCAGGTATCCTCCAGCCGAGGCAAGGCATGATCAGCCGAACCACTGCCGACTCCGAGGGCGGGGCGGGGCCCAACCCAGCCTGGAGCCGTTCCTGTACTGCACGTGCTGCTGCCAGCCAGGTCTCTGGTATGTCTGCTGCAAGGCTATTCAGGCCCTCAAGTGCCGGCTGCTCGCGTAGCTGCGTCTCTGGGTCAAGGTGCTGCCGCACCCATTCCTCCCATGCCACACCCCCAGTCGCTCCCACTGGCCGTGTTGCGCGCCATGCTGCCGCCGCTGTCAGTGCTTGCACCAGGTCACCTACGGTGCGCAGGTGGCGACACGCCACGAGGCGTGTATGGTGCGCCTCAAGGCCAGGCCGTCGGGTGTGGTCACCCTCAGGCAGGAGCGGATTGCCCCACAATGGTGCTGCCCAGCACCAGTCGCCTGGCGCTGGTGGCGGTGTCCTCACCGCTCTCACAGGCGGGAGATGGCCCAAAGCCTCATGCATAGATGCGCTGCAAGTCGCCCGGCAACTGGCATCCCATGTATCGGACGTCAGGGCGGGCTGTGAGCATGGTCCATGGGCGCAGCGAGGGATGGTGCCGTTGTAGGCTGAGGGCCACAACGCGGTGCAAGGGGGGGTGTTGCTCCGGGCGCGGCAGCTTCTGCCTGGATGAGTCGGGCCGCCCACAAGGCCTCACGGCCCCGTAGGTGCGCTCGGAGCGGCAGCATTCCGAAGCCGCCCACCACCGGCGGCCCAGCCAGCATTGAGGTGGGGATGCCTGTCAGCTGCCGCTCCGTGTCATTTGGCCCGAGTCGCCTATCTGCTGCTCGCGCAGCAAGGCGTTCTAGCTGGTCAATTATGTCGCCAGGCATGCCAGCGTGCTCTGCATGCCACATGAGCATGGAAAGGGCATAGCCGGATACCCCTGCCGCCCTCCCGAAGGCAGACAGTGGCAGGTGGGCGAGAACCTGCATACACCGTTGAGCGTCCACTGCTTTGGTTGCCCAGTCAAGCTGGGGCTGCTCTGACGTAATGGAAATAGGCAGGTTCAGGGCTGTGGCTGTGGTGACCACCGCCAGTCCGCAGATGCGCTCCTGCTCCCCTGCTGGCGGCGGCGGTTGCCTGCCTGCAGTCCCTGCTCCGGCCGGGGTCCCAACCCCAATGCGCAGCAGCTGCACCTTTGATAGGTTGAGCCGTTGCCCTGAGGCGTGCTGGAAGGTGTGCATGGCTGCCAGGAAAGCCACAACCTCCTGCTTGCCCTCCAGCAGCGCCTTAGTGTCGTCCGCATACTGCACTGCTGCCACACGTTGGAGATCTGTCGGGGCAAGCCGTAGGCAGGTGGGGGGGAATACAGTCTTGGTCATGTGGGTGGTGGTGTCCATAGGCAGTCAACGTGGGGTTCACATCTCATTGCCACAATCCCACGTAGGCTCAGCCAACAGACTTCTAGGCAAGCAAGGCAGTGCGCTACCGTACACACAACAGGGAACTCGGGTGCCAGTGATGGATGGAGGGATGGATGGCAGGACATCCTGAATGGAAGCTGTTTGGTTCGGCTGTAGACAGTACCCACCATGGCCAGCGGTGGCGCTCATATGCATGGCTTGGGTGCGACTATGGTTGCAACATAGATGCTGCATAAGGATTCCAATCATGCCGCCTGGCCTAGGTCCATGATGTGAGGATCTGTTCAGCGCTAGCCCTTTTAAACCGTCCCAGATGTCGCCTGTCCTAGGCTTGCGGGTGACCAGTTGTAATTTTATACAGTTTTGGCTCGCGGGGCTGTAGCAGCCACTGGGGATGGCTCGTCCTCACGCGCTGGGGGCTATGGGATGGTTCAATAGTATACCGTAGATGAGCGGCCTAGGACGGCTGGTCACAGGTATCACATATGCGCCTGTACAGGCCAAGCCCCAGGGATGGGTTTGAATGGACGGGAAAGCAAAAACTGTTGTAACTTTATACACCCCAGCAAACACTGGTGGGCCATGCTGTGTCGCCCGCCCGCCTGGCCATGCAACTGCCCCAACCAACCATTCACCCTGGTGGCCCTGGCCCCCGGTAATCTCTTAAGCCTATGGGGTGATTGGTGTGTTTTAGCCTTTTTGTGTCACAGCAAGTGACGGGTGTATTTTGGCACACCTTGTTGTGTCTTCTTGTATGGCAGGCCCTGACATCTTCCTTGATATACCAGTAATCCATGTACATTCTAGAAGTACACCCCCTTGCTCCGAGAACCCAGTAAGAAACAAAAAGCATTATTGCTTGGTGTGGGAACACGGTGAGTGTGAGAGGGCATCTCATGTCCCTTGCCTCAGATGCCCCCCCCCCCCCCCCCGGTTAGCTGGACAGTGATAGTCTGCTGGCGAGGACTGGTTAAGGGTTGGAGAGGCAGGACGGAAGGTAGGAATGCTATGTAGGCACAACACAACACGGCCTGGGTGGTGGAGAGAGCGGTGAAACAAGAATGTGGACCAGTTGTTGAGGCGTGAGGCCAGGATGATGGCGCAATGAGAAGCAGTTGAGAGTAAGGGTGCATCCGGGTCGAGGGGTATGCTCATGAACCAGCAAAGGCAGGCGATAGTGCAGAAGGCAGCGTGCAGGCCGTGAATGGCCCCCACTCTGTTCTGAGCACCCTCACGCACGGGCATCCAGTGATGCGGGAACTGGCAGCTACACTATGCTGGGGTTCGAGTGTGAAAGCAGGAGGGGTTTACCATTATGTGACGAGGTGCAACGTGCAGCCATCCCCTGCAGCCAATTCAAGGCAGGGATGTTGTGCAACAGGCAAGGCCAAGCATGAATTCACAACACAGTGCACAGTCCACTCGGCCCTATGGCCCAGCATGCGCTACTGTAATTGATCTGGCACATGCGCCAGCACTGTGGTTTTGGGGTTTAGAGCTCCTCCAGAATTTTCACTGGCAGAATCTTCCTTCTTTTGACAGAAATTTGCCCAAAGAAAGCCTCCAGCAGAAACTATTCAGGGGGCCATTTCTGAATCTGAATCTGAATACTGCACTTATTGACTCCTTACTGCCGTGTAGCGTTACAAACCGCCACGGCCCCAAACGACAATCCCAATCTCTCAAACCGAGAATAGCCTCCACTCATGCCTCAAGCGGCCTAGCCACTCATTCGTGGCCCTCAGCGGCCTCCTACCTCCGGCCTCGCAGCTCCCGATAACCCCACCAAGTCCGCCGTGCCCGCCCCAGCCCGCCCGTGTTGAGGTTGCACTAGTGGCCGAAAGTGCTGCCAGTACTGGGTGTGTCGCATGTATGAAGTGCCTGATAGCAGCAGAGTCCAGACAACCACGCACGCCGCAGCGCCCACGGGTGCCACCACATTAATCCGCGGCGGCACCAGGGGGGGCGGGTGGGTTGTCACCGTCCCGGCAGAGGGACGATCCGATATACAGTACAGAAGCACAAGGGCAGATAAGGCGCCGTGTGCTCCTGACGCGTACAAGACCCAGCTCGGTTCGGCCCCATGCACAGGCACGTACCCGAGCATCCTGCGCCGTGCGTGACTCTAACGCAACACGGCAGTTAAGTCGCAATAACTAGACTTATCTCCACTGCGCTGCGATAAGTCAGCGCTTATTGACTCCTTACTGCCGTGTAGCGTTACAAACCGCCACGGCCCCAAACGACAATCCCAATCTCTCAAACCGACAATAGCCTCCACTCATGCCTCAAGCGGCCTAGCCACTCATTCGTGGCCCTCAGCGGCCTCCTACCTCCGGCCTCGCAGCTCCCGATAACCCCACCAAGTCCGCCGTGCCCGCCCCAGCCCGCCCGTGTTGAGGTTGCACTAGTGGCCGAAAGTGCTGCCAGAGTTTGGTAGTAGTCCTCAACGCCGGGAGGTCATGGTGCGGGCGACGGCAGCCCTGGTGGCTGGGCTTGATTGGCTTCGCGTATGCAGCTCTTCTCGCAAAGCGCTCGGCCCAACGGCCGGTCATGCAAACCAAGGTGCGGTCGGCGGTGATGGCGGCGGCGTTCGTGCCCTTGCGCTACCGAAATCATGTGTCTCGAACACCGCGGAGCGCTCCGCCCATCGCCTAGCTTGCGCACGAACGTACGGTCCTAGTTGCACACTCGACAGCGGTCAATATCGTGCTTGGGGATATTGGCTGCACGAGCAGCACCATCACACGGGGATGAGCGCCGCCGGAGGCGCCGCCGGCACCTGCTGCAGGCGCAGGGCGACGCCAACGCGGGGCCTGACAGCGCCACACTCCGTCGGTCATGGGCGGTCAATGGTCACTACCAGAAGACAAGCAGCAATAGGCACACTGGCTTTGCAAGGGCCATGATACCAGACTCACAAACGTATCAGGTGCACCAATGGCCACGACAGAAACACACATGCGTTGTCCCGCGTGCGCCAGCCACGCAGACGACGCCGGGGCGTTACAGGGAAACACATGCATCCTTGTTCAGGTGTGTGGCTTCTGGGCAGCTGTGGCCGTCCGTGTGCCCAGGAAAGGTAACAGTGCGTGTTGGCACGTGTTGGCACGAAGCACTGGAGACCTCGGTACTCTCTACCGGCCCCCAGGGCCATGCCATAACACGTGTTGACGTTGTAGGCTGCTCGGAACAACCTTGGGAATAATAACAACTTCGTGACTCGAAGCTGGGACACACTAGCCAACATGAGCCACGCAGGACGGAGAAGGCGCAAGGTGCAACACTAGAGCGGTTTTACGTACGCGAGTCACGCGCGGCAACCTGCCCTTCACCCGCGCCGTCGTGGTGTAGGATGCGGGCAGCCATGCCCAGCCGTGCAGCATGGCCACGAACACTAATTTCTTTCTTGCTAGCTAGGTGCCATGCTTGAGATTTGCAGTGTCTTGCATAAGAGTCACTACCAATCAAGCAGTAGGTACACCCATAGATAGCATCACCCCGGCGGACGCAGGACAGGCGCGCACGTGAATGTTTGCCTCCAAACGCCGCGGGGATGCATGCACACAATGTCCCGTACGTGCCGATACCGTACGCCACGGCGGCTGTGGGGTGTACCGTAATAGCAGGGAGGGCAACATGAAGGGTAACACCTCAGCAACTCAAGCAAGGCTGGCCTGGTCGAGCGGCGCGGAGGGGTGAAGGATACCCGGCACGCGTGGAACGCGCAATGTATCTATAGTGATAGAAGGCGTAGTGATGGGAGGAAATAAGGAGCACTCGGGGCCGCGATGGCGGGTTGGATGCGCCACGGGCCCCGGCCCAGCCAAAGGGAGCGAACGCCGGGCGGAGCCGGTGGGTGAGCGACTCGAGGGACATGCCAGTAGTGAACAGCAGTGGCGGATGGGTCATCCAATGTGAGAGATGATACAGCCACGCCGGCAGCCAAACTCCGCACTCGACCACGTACGGGCACGTTGTGGTACTGCTGTGAGGAGGCCGGGCTGAGTTGGGATGCCTGCCGACTGCCAAGCCCGCAGGGCACGGTCAGCCTGGCTACCCACATGTGAGCCTGTGTCGCCATACGCTCTTAATAGTAATGACATATAGCACACTGCTCCTAGCACTTCGGTGATAAGTAATTGCCCCGCCGGGTGAAGTAAGGCCGGGGCTGAAAGAAACCAAGGCTGGTTCCCTAGGCGTCCACTCGCGAGTGGGCAGGCGACACATACAGTTGGCATTGACATGAGTTGCGGAACTAATGCGTACGTTGGCTTGGGACTCTGGGTTCATGAGGCATTGACAGAACACGCTGCCCCTGCTATGGCTCTGACGAAGTAACATGTATGCATACATGTCCTGAAGGATTGGCAGGGAGCGTGCCGCACAGCATGCAAGCCGCGTGACTACGGTAAGCATGAGGCCATAACGTGACACAGATGCCGGGCGTGCCATACAGGCGGCCAACGCTACGGCACAAGCCAGCTTGACGCGTCCACAGATACATACATGGCGCCTGACACCTGGATAGGAGCTATCAGTCTGACTGTGGGGTCGATGCTACCCCGGCATGGATCTGGGTTGAACGGTTGGTGGTACCATCGCGCGGGCGTGGCATGTCGAGTACGGTAGCGTGTTTCATGCACGGCACTCCCGCTAACCAGCTACACACCGCAGTGTACTGGTTATCCAACAACTACATTCAGACCATTCTGGTATCCCACTCAAACCTGCGCCAAGTGTCAGGAAAAGCGCTTGCCAAGTCGGCTACCCGCTTTCACAGGATGGCGAGCGGGTGACTGGCATGTGTACAGGCGGGTGGGCCAACAAGAGGGGAGGGCGGATGGATGCCGTGACTCGGTGGTGGGCCCCACCGCGAGGAGCAACAGCCTAGCCCAACACACGGGCGCCATCCAAACCCACCAGGCAGGCTGTAATCCCAGCTCCGACCGTATCTCGCAACAAAATGTTGGTTGGGCAGGGTCGGGCTCACTGCGTAACACAGCGTCCGATGCCTGGTGCAGGGCTGCACGAAGGCATGTTTATGCGTCATGCGGTATTGTTATGCGTCATGCAGTATTGTTATTGGCTGGGCAATAGCATGCTGGCCGAACTGCACAAAACTCCACATCGCTCACTGAGGGCGAAATATCTGGAAAAACAAATTTGGCACTTGGGCCTAGCGCACACATCGAATGCATATAGGTTGGCTTGGGGTGCGTCAGCCAAACTACAAGGGTGATGCCGCGTGATAGTATGATGTGCGTGTGGACCTCAAGACGTACAGGGTGACGCATGATCACGTAAGCCCGCTCCGTTGTCAACACGAAGCAATAGCGAGGCGCAGGCTTGCCGTGCACGGTACACTCAAGGCGTATTGCGACAGGGCACGCAGCAGGGCACGCAACAAGTCGAAGCGTCCATAACGACAGGGCAGGCAGCATAATTGCATGCGGCACACGGGCCATATCGCAAGACAAATGATGCGAGGCGCAAAGCCTGTTGCTGGCGGCACACACGCCGTATCCGAACGTGGCGCTCAGACCACACATTGTCCACAACGCAAAGGCATGTACAACGAAGGCACGTAAGCATTTCAATGCTGTCTATAATCCACAACGCAAGAGTGTGGAGCCCGTTGCTTGCGGCACACAGGTCGTATCATAAGGGCACGTATGCCATCTATTACCCAAAAGCAAGGGTGCGAAGCCGTTGCTTGCGGCGCACAGGCTGTATCATAAGAACACGTACGCCGTAAATTGTCCATGAAGCAAGGGCGCGGAGCCCGTTGCCTGCGGCACACAGGCCGTATCATGAGGGCACGTACGCCGTGAAGTGTCCATGAAGCAAGGGCGCGGAGCCCGTTGCCTGCGGCGCACAGGCCGTATCATGAGGGCACGTACGCCGTAAATTGTCCATGAAGCAAGGGCGCGGAGCCCGTTGCTTGCGGCGCACAGGCCGTATCATAGGGGCACGTATGCCGTCCATTGTCCATAAAGCAAGGGCACGGAGCCCATTGCTTGCGGCGCACAGGCCGTATCATAAGGGCACGTATGCCGTCCATTGTCCATAAAGCAAGGGCGCGGAGCCCGTTGCTTGCGGCGCACAGGCCGTATCATAAGGGCACGTATGCCGTCCATTGTCCATAAAGCAAGGGCGCGGAGCCTGTTGCTTGCGGCACACAGGCCGTATCATAAGGGCACGTATGCCGTCCATTGTCCATAAAGCAAGGGCGCGGAGCCCGTTGCTTGCGGCGCACAGGCCGTATCATAAGGGCACGTATGCCGTCCATTGTCCATAAAGCAAGGGCGCGGAGCCCATTGCTTGCGGCACACAGGCCGTATCATAAGGGCACGTATGCCATCCATTGTCCATAAGGCAAGGGCGCAAAGCCCGTTGCTTGCGGCGCACAGGCCGTATCATAAGGGCACGTATGCCATCCATTGTCCATAAGGCAAGGGCGCAAAGCCCGTTGCTTGCGGCGCACAGGCCGGATCCCAACGGCACACACGCCCTTTCTCCAAGGGCACGCGGGCCCTGCGGCCTGGATAGGCAGACAGGAGAAGTACCGCGCCAAAAGTCCTGAGGGTCTTGGGGAGGTGGGGGTGGCACGATGGAAGATGTGGAAAGGTATTGCACAAAGCTGTGAACTGTAAAGCGACGGGTAGACACGAAGGCACGGCAAGCAGGACCGCGCATGGCAAGCAAGTAGCCCGCCCGCACAGCTGTGCATGCCCTTTTGCTTTCAGTGACTTGCCGAACGCTTTGTCCGCAACGCTTCGCGCGCCTTTGCTCCGCTTGAAAGCTCCGCTCTGCTCCGATTTGCTCCCGAATGCGGCCCCCGAACCAAAGCGTGGTCCAAAGCGCCAGAGAAGTGTCGAAGGGCATTCCCTTACGATCAGAGAGCGAGCGTGATCAAGCTAAGGGGTTCCATTGAGCAGGATCGCGCAACAAAACGCTGCAACTCCGTCTGAGTGTATATTAAACGCTTATTCGGTCCAGACATGGTAAAGTATAGTTAGAACCAGGTATTGCAAAGAAAGTCCAGAAATGTAGGGAACGTTTAAGTGCGACACACTGAGGTCACCGTCCCGGCAGAGGGATGATCCGATATACAGTACAAAAGCACAACGGCAGACTATTATAGGGTTTTAGAACAATAGAACAAACCCAGCTACCCGAGGTCTAGTGGTTGGGACAAGGTATGGGCAGACGGCGTTGCTATTCTGTCACGCAGACAACACAGCACGGGAAAGGGTGGCGGCGGGGGGTGTGGGGGGGTGCAGCCATGGCCCATGGGGCCGACGGGGCGTAAGAGCAGTGGGCGTTCTGTACCGTATGGGCCCAACCCCGGATCCTGCCCCCCCCCCCCCAAACCCGCCTCTCCCCGCCCTCTCCCCGCCCGCCCTACAGTTGGCTCTGGCGCCTGCAGCTCCCCTTCCCGCGCGCTCAGCCTGCTGCTGATTGCTTTCTGGAGCCGTGGGCCCGGAGGCGGCCTGGGTTAGATCGCAGATGCCGGCGCCCTGCCCAGCCACCACACAGCCTGAGCAGAGCGCCGGTCGTGGCTAGTAGCAGCAGCGGCGGCGCGGCCTTATGCCTGACACTGCAGGTACGCGCAGGGCTGGGGAGGCGTGTGTGGTGCGGCTAAACATGGGCGGCTGGCGGGCAGCAGGCGGCTGTGTTGTTGGTGGCATGACCTTTAAGAGCATGCAACCGGGCAGATGAACCTCTTTAGCTCTGGTTGGCTTGCCCCTTCCCCCGAAGGGGGGGGGCAATAGCCATTGCGGTCGCATCGAGCTCGCCGCGGGGGGCCCTCCCGGTTATTCCAGTTTTGACTTGAGTTATAACCTTGAAACCCGAGCGCAGCGAAATTTGTCGTGCAAATAATGCGCCTTTCTATGTATGTATTGCAAAGCGTAACATTGTGAAAACGCAAGCCCTATGCCAGAGCGGGGTAAACGCACAAGCGCAGCGTTTGCATTAGAGCTCCAGCGCAACATACAATATATCACAAATTGTATCGATAATCAAGGCTCCCGGCACGGAAGGACGCAAGACGGAGGAATCGACGCGTTGGAGGATCCTGGAAATTGCGCGCGAAAGCGCGAGGCGCAAAAGGTTGGCGCTATCTGTTTTAGTTCCCCGTAATGACGAATGCCGCGTTCTGTATTCTGCCGGCACATCGGCGTTACTCTCGCCCGCTTCTCGCTGGCCCTGAGTCCGTGCCCCCGCTGAGTCCGAGCCCCCATCCCCGCTCACTTACCCACCCCCAGCCCGCGGCGCCCTGAGCTACCGAAGGCAATATCATGACCGGTAGTATGGCTGCTCGCAGCCCCCAGCAGACCTATATGATACTTCCACCATCCGCCAGTCCATCCCACCCCACCCCATCCCCACACCGCATTCCGGGGCGCACGGCATGGAGCGCCCTGAGGGGGGAGGGGCAAGCCGGAGTACTGCGTAGCGGTAGGTGTTTCCCTGCATTTCTACATTTCCAGCCCTTGGGCTGCTACCGTACACAACCACTCGTGCAAATGCCTCGATCTTCTGATACGTTCACGCTTCCCAGTAGCCCGGTAGGCCCCGGACGGCGCCAGCGGTGCGTGTGTGGCGGTCACGTTGCATTTGGCGCGCGCCCGCTGCTATAGCACGCAAGTAAAACCCTAAGGCTGCAGGCCTATGTATAAAGATGCAACAACAGAGCTAGCTCGATTGCTTGAAGCTGCAGGGAATCAGGGCCGCCTGGGAAGCTGCAGGGCCCTGGGAAGCTGCAGGGAATCAGGGCCGCCATTGGTTTCATGTTTCCGGCATTGCTATTGTCAAAATGTCAAAATACATTCGCCTAACATCTCATGGTTACAGCAAGCGCTTTCCTGGCTACTATATGAGCTCTTTTATATGGCTGAGTGAGCTCTTTGAATGACTTCAAATGTGGCTGACGAAATTAAGAGCAAAGTTTCACAAGGACCGACATCAGGAGGACATAGCGCTGCGGGACTTCCAGCCAAAGCGAGATTTCGACCTTGAGCGAACACGTCAGCTGGGCAAGCCCACGAGGTCAGTTCAGAGGGCTTGATGCAGTGTACGTGTGGTGTAGATTTTTTTGATTTGATTTACAAGTTGTTTTTCGCCCCCATCCCGACCCCGCGACCGGAAGTTTGTTCTCAGAACAGCCATAACTGCTGCCAAGTGATGCGGATGCAGCAGGAGCGGTGTAAATTTACAGGATGTTCTCGGGTGACGTAGACAGCGTCTTGCTGTCTGTATGGCATGCACTTTCTGATTGAGACATTCTGGTGCGTTTGCCACAGGTCTTCAAAACACTCCCTGGAGGTAGCCGCATCGGAGCTGCCCAGTGCTGAGGAGAGGATCGCCATGATGGACGAGGTCCGTGAGCTTCGGCTTAAATCCAGCAAGACTCCCGAGGAATGGAGACGGCAGAGAGAGATAACTGCCTGGCTGAACGCCCTGGCCCTCCCTGTCTAATCTTATCTAATCCTGACGGGTTTCAAGGCTCGATAGGGGTCAGCGTCTAGATAACTTTGCATCCGGAGCATGCCGTTTAATATTTTTTGTCAATGTCTTCGTGAGTACAAGCCATTGAAGCCCTTGTCTCCAAGGAAGGCCGGACGTCGCTTTGGACTTGTTTGTGTCTATTTCGCCTGTGGCGCAACGCTTAGTGGTAGTTGTGTTTTCATATCCGACCTAGAAGATCGCTTCTCTGCCCTACCCGAGGCCAAGCGGAGAAACGTGCTAGTGACGGCTGCCCATGTGCTCAAACCGCCGGAGGAGGAACGCCCTCGGGTGGCGCCCAACTGCAGTGTTTGACTATTGCGGGCAGTGTCAATCGTAGATCTCCACGTGCACATGTTTGATGGTACCCACTGTTCTGTCGACCCTCAGGAGCGTGTCGGCTGGGTGGTTGAGCCATGGGTTGTTAAGTCAGTGCAGGTCGTCAAGATACCGGCTGAGGCGCAAGTGGCGAAGGATGCCGTGCGCAAGTTGGAAGACGAACAGAGCAGCGAGATGCCCATGGGAATGCCGCACGTTTGCCGGACAAGGGTGGGGCCAAAGGTGATGAAGGTGGAGGATCGGAGCGCTTCCAGGACATCAATTGCGATGTCAGTGGCAGCGAATTTGTGGGTGATGACGCCATCACGGGCGCTGGTATGGTATGGCCGGGTTGTGCCAGAGTCAAAGGTGACAGAGTGGTAGGTATTAGTGCCAGGCTTGCGGGGGTTGGGGGTGAGAGATGACGCGGATGCTCGGTAACTAAGCAAGGAGAGAGGTGAGAGGTGAGAGTGGCTTGCAGGACGGCATGGGGCATGTTCGTGTACAGGCGGCTGAAGTCGCGGGGGGTGTGATGGGAGGCATGGGCGGGCGAGTACTGTGCGGCGCCATGTTGGCTGCGAGGGACATGACGGCTCCGGAGGAGAGACACATCCAGGGCTGCATGCCAGGCAGGGCGCAGCGTCAGAGGGCAGTGAGTCTGACCCTGGCGGCGCGGAGGACAGCAGTGACCAGGTCGCTGAGGGAGGTGACGGGGCAGCTCTGGGAGCAGGCGGGGAAGCATACGGAAGGGGGCTGCTTGTGCATCTTGAGTGTGCCAGCATAGTAGGCGGGAGCCAGATCAGTATCAAGGGATAGGTGCCAGTGTTGGAGGCGCATGTGCTGGGCGGCGAAGAAGGCATTGGGTGCGAGGGGCATGGGCTCGTAGTAAGCTGCGGCGGTTGGGAACGTGGGGGGAGATGAACTTGGGTGCATGCTGGGTGACCGCGGCGCCATAGTGGACGTGCAGTCAGTCAGTGGCACGGAAGGTGGCGGCGGCGGCAGAGGTGCACGCAGCCTCGTCAGCGGCGGCGTCATTGTGGGCAGCAGCAGTGGACCAGGTGGCGGGTGAAGGGTGGCGGGCCGCCACCGGGAAGGAAGGGCTGCAGGGCGCAAGGGGAGCGGCCATGGGGGAGGAGGAGCCTGGAGTGAGGAACCCAGGGGGGTGGCGGGCGGTAGAAGGGGCGGCTGCAGCGGCAGGGCAGGGGGCGGGGCGACATTGCGGGCGGGAAGGTGAGGGAGGGCCGGCGGGGAGAGGGGGGGTTGTAAATACCAGCCCAAACTAAACCAAACCCAATGCAATAGAGCGAGGAGGAGAGCGTGGTCGATGCTTGACAACAGAGTGGCACGCGACAATGGTCCCCATTCCCGAATTGCACCGAGTTCCCAGGTTCCCAGCGAAACATCCCACAAACCAGTAGAAAGAAGGCGATGAGCTCTTCAGTCTTGCGCGTGTGGGCGGTGCTGACGGTAGCCGCCTTCGAAATTGCCACCCAGGCTCAAACACACGCACGCACGTTTTAACTAGCAATGCAGACTAGGCACACGTTGAATACCCACCTAGAAGACATCAAGGGAGCCCGGGCGCCGAGGAGGAGACCAGCGCCAGGGCGGGACGTTCGCATGTGCAAAAAGGGAAAGGGCAAACGGTGTGAGCGGAAAGGCACGCGAGCGAAAAAGGCAACAGTATTCTATGTGCATGGGGGAGCAAGGGAAAATGTGTCTTGGACACCCATAGCCAGGGTTGAGATAGTCCAGGGGGTGAGGGGAGACAGCTGTGCCTGGGAGGGTATATGACATTGGGTATAAGTGGAGGCAAGAGAACGAAATGTATGTGAGGTAGTAAGTGGTAGTGGGAATGTGTGGGAGAGGAGGGGTTGGGGCCGGCGGCTGGGAGTGGGGTGGGTGGTGCCAACTGCAGGCTACAAACGTTGGTCACCGGCCAGTGCCCCATTTATGTGTGTGCAATACAGGATTGACCAGTAGTTATAGACATAACTGACTGCTTGCTGAAGTACTGAATGGAGGCCAGCTGGCTGGCTGGCTGGCCGGCTGGCTGGCTGGGCTGGTCGTAGTGAGATCGCGAAGGCTGCAGAGCCTCTCCAATTTCTGGTGGTCGCATTAAGAATTAAGCATTAAGTATTATCAACCAGTTCTGAAGCCTCCGCATAAATTGTAGTTTGCGCGGAAGGGGAGGGGCGTGGGGGAGGGGAGGGAAAGCGTGCCAAACCCCACAATGCAATTAGTGTTTGCTGCGCGAATCCAAAACAGCCCACCGGCTTTCGTGCCAGCGCGTGAGAATGCCATCGATATCAATTATAACTATGCTCACGGTTGCAATTTCAATACACGCCACAGCTCTCTATACGCAGCTGTTACTCTCAAGCGTGCAGAGGTGATCCAGAGCGTTGCTGCATTGGCTGAACCCGACCAAATCATTGCCCGCGCTTGGCCATGCGCCACTCCCGCCTGTAGCACCGCTGGCACAGGCCCCGGCAGAAGGTTAGGGTGGCGGCGCACTTGCCGCAGCCACCACCCTGGCGCGGAGTGTGGTCAGCGACCACGGTCATTCACTTCTCCCACCCCCCACTGTGCACGCCGAGCAGCCCTCATTGCCCAGGGTCTCTGCCGCCTTGGCTGCGCGCGCCGAGCAGGCCTGGAGGAGCAAGCAACTGGGCCCAGTTCAGGCCGTCAGAAGTAGATTGAGCGTTTCTGGGGTTGCGTTCTCCCTTTGTGGGCTGAGCATGGTTACCGTGGGCAAGAATGTGGCTCATGCCCTTCTTGCTAGTGGCTGCCACCTACCCCTGGATGATTGCAAGTCCTGATCAATGCTGGAGTAGAAAGGCTAGACACCCGCCCCCCAATGTGCTCCTGCAGAAGTCCTTGCATCAATGCCCTGCCGGCCTGCCCTATACAGTTACCTAGTGTGGCACTGCAAGCATACTTGCACCATACTGTGCAACTGTGTTGGGACCTTGCACAGTTTCCGCCCTAACATAAATGTGGTCTTGCAATGACCAAACACTTATCACACCAGGGGATTCCAGAACCAATGACGGATTGAGTGACTTCACCATACACGTGTACGGCTTCTGATAAACACACCGTCCACATGTTCCATCGGTTGGGCTGTAGATGCTTGGGGTGAAAGCAACCACACTTCCTGCCTTCACCTATGCGTACAGTACAGTACAACTGAGCGAACTGCCTTAGCACCCAACCCATGGTTGGCCCATGCACATACTGCCTTTGTACATCACTATGCCCTCTTGCAGGTAGATGGGAAACCTTCATGATGCCCGTTGGCGTCTGGTACGACTTCAGGCAGTAGAGAAGCGCTTCAGCCACCACACCACGTTGATCCACTGCTCAAACTCTGTCTGCGGCTTGTCAAGCCCATGCGAGTCCTGTTTGGGGTGAACGTGTGCAAAGAATACTAAGTAGTTGACAAGCACATTTACAGGAATGAGTGAGGATTGTGTTGTTGCCTTGCCCTGGCACTTGCAATACTACCACCTCCACCCTTACCTCTGGGAACACAATTAGCCGAGACTCCGGCGGTGCGCCATGTGCCGCAACATCACGGCCCCTCAGCGCGGACAGGTACTGCAGCCCGTCCGGCGGTGGCACCCGGCGGTCCTTGGCACCCAGCATCATGAAAACGGGCGCCTTGACGGCGTCCACGTACACCACTGGTGAGGCCGCGTACATTGCTGCCAGGTCCTCGGGAGAGGGCACTGGGCCGCAGCGCTGGCGGCCCGCCTGCACCGCACAGAGGTAGCGTGGCACGGAGGCGGGCACATTGAGCCTACCAAGTCTTGTGTGTTCACTATGCCCACGGCAACCTGGCGTTCACACACTTATTTCCTTCTACACATGCAATCTTGTGCACAGCCGCACCTCGCTGCCTAGCGCCTCCACATAGCACCAGTCGGGGATGTCGCTGGCCGCAATCATGGCCGAGATGTTGGTGACCGGGTTGCGCATCACGCCCGACCGGAAGGCGGCTGGGTGCTGGCCCAGCAGGTGGGCAGTGAGGAAGCCGCCGTGCGAGCCGCCCACGACTGACACACGTGACTTGTCCACCAGGCCTGCAGCAACAGAACACATGCGGAGGATGTGTTGCACTTGTAAGGTAGTGGGCTTGACGTACTTGGCAAGACATTTACAACATAAATATTGAACTGTGCAGGTGTAACCAGTGCGGAGATTGCGTCCAGCGTTTTACAGAAGGGTGTGCTGCTTGTAGAGGCGCTCTACCTAGTGGCTCTTGCCCAAAGCCAGGCCTGCGCGCGGTCTCATCCCCATTGCAGGCTGTTGCACTCACCCTCGGCCACGGCTGCCTCCACCGACGCCACGCAGTCATCCACATCGTTCCGGCCAATGGCCCCCGGCAGTGAAGCCAGAGCGGCCTGGCCATAGCCCGTGCTCCCACGGTAGCTGTGCAGTTTGGTATGGGTAGGGACATGGAAAGTTGTAGCAGTCCTTCTCCCATCTAGGCAATACAGAGTCAGACATGTGCATATGTCCCCTCGACCCACACTCACTTGGGCACCACCACCGCATATCCCAGTGCCACCAGGTAGGCGTAGGCGGGGTACCAGCCCAGAGTCACGGCCGTGTGGGGGCCGCCATGCGGGGCGACCACGGCGGGCAGGGGGCCTGGAGGGAGGTCGGAACAGCACCACACAGTTACTTAATAATGTGTTTGTAACATCTACTCACCACAACTCACAATTTTCACAAACATTCTTCGGTGCAGAAAGCTACTTCAGCAAATCTCTTGCCGCGGAAGTCGGGCAGGCTCATGCGGACTGGCGAGAGCCACGGATGGCCCTAGTACCGTGGGGGCATGTCGCACCCGTGGAGGGCACTGTAACACCTTTGCGCTTGCAGACAAAGGCTTTGCTGGTTCACGGCAACTTACCAGTGCGCTGCCGTGGCATCCAGATCAGGCAATCAAATGGGTCACGGTTGCCACCCACACGTGGCACGACGCGCAGCACCTGCATGGAGAGAAGTCCGATGATGATAGCTATCACGCGCATTGACAGACACTATAAAGGGCAGCCGCATCGGCACTAGCGCCCTTAACGCGCAGCGGTACTTCCTTGACACCCAGCAGCAGTGGCAGCGGCAGCTCACCTTGTACTCCAGACCCTCCAGCGCCTCCTGCACAGTCGGCGGCAGCTCTGCCCGGCACCCTGCTGCGGCCCCAGATAGCCCTGGTGTGCCCAACTCCAGCGGGCGCCACTCTAGGGGCCCGGACCCAGCGGCAGTCAGGGCTGTCGGGTCAGCCTGCAGACGGACGAGGGCACATGTGCACAGCCGTCGCTGTCTCAGACGTTCAGAATCATACAGGCATTCAGAGCACTGGCATCACAGGCAGCCTAGAATATGATTGACAGCTTCTAGACATACTCGCACTCACAGGCAGCTGGGCGACGTAGATGTCCGTGGGCGAGTCCGGCGCAGCGCGCGCCGCCACCGCCATGCCCCCGGACACTCCCAGTAGCGACCAACTTGCAGCGCCTGGCGCGGATGTGTCCACCGGTGTGAGCGCGACGGGTGCCTTGGCCGCATTGCCGGCCTGCTCCGTGTCAATCGCCACGATGGAGGTGACCGCGCCCCACTGAGTGGTGAGCAGTAGAGTGTGGGGGCCTGTGAATGTAGCACCCAGGCATACAGGGCGGCCATGGTAGTGGGTAGGTATTTCCATCTGGTAACAGGCCGGACACAAGGCCTTACAACAAGCTAAAGCCTCGACCTTGGAGTGCAACGCCCAAATAGTTGACCTGTGGCGCTTAATGCATTGAGCCAGCTTACCCACAAAGCCATCGTCCGGAATGTTTGCAGTGTAGAGCCCCTGGGTTTAAGACCAGTGGCATTACTATTAGCCAAGCACGAGACGCAACGGCTGCATACAGATTACAGATGAAAGTCCGTGCGCACACAAGCACTGTCATCCGAAGCACCCTCCGTGGCCTCCACTCACCGGGAAGCTGTTGGCGGACTGCGGCCGCTGCACCACATCCACCAGCAGCCGCAGCCCCTCATTGCTGCCGGAGCTGGCCACGCTGCCGGTCTGCAGCCGTATGCAAAGGCATGGTTGTCACCGCTTACAAACCTTGCACTGACACAGCGTTCCCCGTCAGGGACAACCAAAGGTCACCACACAATGCAACAGGACACGGAAGCCTGGCCAATCCTGACGGGGACGAGCCTCACCTGGGCCGACCAGTCCAGGCGATACAGGCGAGCAGTGGCACCGTGCGTGCCTGCCGCACGTGAACACAGGTGTAGGGGGGTACAAGACGTTGCGGGCAATCTCCTCGATGGCATCAAAATGAAGCAGATCCGGCACTGGCCCGTGTTCTCTGGACACGCCTCACACACAGAACGGTCCGCCATGGCGCCATGCCCCCACCCCCAGCCCTCACCGGTGCTGACTGCCTCCGAGTGCGACACGAACACCAGCGTGTCACCCGCCGGGCTGAAGGTGGGGCTCAGGCAGCTCTCCAGGTCGGGCACCAGGCGGGCGGCGGGCGAGCTGCCGAACTGCAGCGACCTGCATGACTCGCGAGCAGTTGGAAGAGATCAACCAAGGTCCAGAGGACGAGTACTAGCAACCACAGCCAATGCCGGGGTAGAGACGCATTCGTCTCGTCCGATGTCCTTCATATATGCACATTATCAAAACCACGAACATGTCAGCTCACCCGTCTGCCCCGCGCGACACGCGGACGTGGTACATATGGGCACTGCGGTTGTAGCAGAACACCACACCCAACTTGCGGGGCGCTGAGGTGGCCGCCGCCAGGCGGGGGAATGACGGGGGCGCGGCGTGCGGCCACGCCACCACCACCAGTCCGTTGATCCCGCCGCCCGTGCTGCTGGAGGTGGTGGCTGCGGATACGGAGCTGGACTTGGCTGCAATGCCGTCAGTGCCCGGGCTCAGCTTGGCTGAGGTAGAAGTGGCGGTGGCGGTCGCGGGCGGTGTGGGCGGGCACCATGTGGGCTGGCCGATGGAGTGCTCCTCGGGCAGGCCCGGCACCTACAACAGCTCATGAAATATAACGTGATGTAATGCAGACCACATCATTTAGAGCATCCCTGGGTGTTTGGCTGCAGCACGCCGCCCTGTGCCCAGCCCCGGCCCCACCCCCCATCCCCCACCGCGCCCTGGCTGACCTTGACAACCTCGCGGCGTGTCAGGTCCAGCACGTAGGGCGCAGGCGGCCGCTTGCCGGTGTTGAGCTCGCCTGGGAAACGGAGCACAGGCGGGCAGCAGGCGGTAGTCAGCAGCAGACACATTCCCCCAGAAGCACGCGGCTGAGGCTCGCATAGTGACATCAGGGACGAGTGACCAAACCTACCCCAGTCCTCGTTTGCAACTCCGACGCCTCGCCAGCTGCGCGGCCCAGCTGCGTCCTTGAGTGAGTCCGGGCCGCACCAGGCGGGGGTGCGCTCCGGAGCCGGCGTCTGTGTGAGCAATGAGGGATAAAGCGTACACGCTTCGCAGTGTCGGCCAGTTGCCGGTGTGACGCCGGCAACCACTTGCATCCCCTGACACGTTTGTTCAGCGCTTCATGCTTTTCGTATCCAATCAATGACTAGCGCGTTAAGCTAGCAAGGGATGTTCAACCGATCCTATCGTCTGAAAACAGGTCCCGCTCCACACCTCAGCCGTGTACACCACCGCGGTCTCGTCCGCCGACCAGGCCGCCCCGCTGGCGAAGTAGCCGTCGTTGACCAGCGGCCCATGCAGCGCCTGAGCATGGGGTCAAGCGGGCGCCACGTGCAGTTTCGTGCGACCTCGTAGCTCAGACGCTTGGCAATCCAAGCCTACATATTGAGCACGCCCTACCAGCACACACAGCCCACACGGTTCCCGCCCACTTCAAAGCAGCCCCAATCGACAGACCGATGTCCATGATAGGCCCCCGAGTCCCTCGGAAGCCATCCTTGAAAAGCGCAATCCGCAACCAACGGTGCACAGCTGTGACTAGTGGCCGCCCCTACCTTGGGCACCGCCAGCTCAATCACAACCCGGGCACCCCGCCACAGCTGCAGCATCACACTGGTGGCGTCGTTCGGCCCCTTGACCGCCACCAGCTGCTGGCTGCCTGCACACGACAAACATACCCAGAACTCTCTTAGCGCGCGAGCGGAGGAACGGTGGAGGCCTAGGCAGCAGTAAGAACTCGTACGTAGGCCATGGTGATTGCGGAGGGAGGAAGGGATGGCCGGATGTCAGCAGGTTCACGTACTCGCGTTCATGTGTTCAGCCGGCCCCTGCCCATGATGCTACATATGACTAGATACGATGCAGTAATGTAGCCCTGCACTGTCATGCTGGACTTTGTGCCCACCTGAAGGTGAAACACTAACAAGTTGAGTGTCTGCATTCAGCTCCTGCGGCACGCCACAAAAGCATCATCCACCAATCAAGTACCGCATGGCAACATGCTGCAGCCCACCGCACGATTTAAACGCAAGAGCTGCGCAGACCCCACCTGTGGGAGCCCCACCACGGCCGGCCCCACTCCGCCTCCCGGCAGCACCGCCATAATGTTGTAGCGGCGCTGGGAGTTGTTAGGGAGGTTCCTCTGCTGCACTGTGGCCTGCACATTGTACGTGATATCCGTGAGATTCAGTGAGACCGTTACTCGTTCGCAGGGTATAACATATTCCAGCATATTTCTACATTTGTTGAAAGGCACCCATAGATCGGACCGTCTACCGTACACCGGCGCGCAGCCGTGCTCACCGTCAGCACCACGCCGCTAGATGACGCCGAGCGCACCACCGCCTTGCTGACTGTGGGCGCCTCGCTGAAAGCTGCCAGTAGTGCCGCCTCGGCCTCCACACCAGCGGGCAGCTCGGGCAGAGGGGCCGAGGCAGCGACAGCTGTCCCCCCTGGCACTGTTGTCGCTGCCGAGCCACCAGGCTTTGGCCCGCTGCCGGCCGCAGGGGCCGCTGTGGCGGGCGGGGTGCTGGTGGATGTGCTGGCAGTCATCCTCACCCGGTGTAACCTAAGCAGTTTAGGACAAGGCATTGATGTCAAGCCCATTGCGGTAGGCACAGCCACGGCTGCACATCTGACCACCAACCATCTGTTAGTGCCTGCTTTGTCTGCCGCGGTTCCAAACATGGGGTAACTCCGGAAATCCTGATCCATTATCAACGAAACCCTTTCTTCGCATTGCCCGCCGTCACAGATCCGCTGGTGTCCGCGCGTGTCGGCACAGGCGACACGCTGGCACCCCACAAGGCACCTCCCCTCCGCGGGCGCACCTAGGAAGGACTTGGCTCTGCCTGAAGCCACCAAGCACCAGATCACGAGTGACTTGGCACCTTTGACTGAGTTGCCGGCAGAATAGGCTCATAAATGCGCGCGCTAGGTGCAACGCGTTCACCAGGATAGCAGTTGTGGGGATTTCACGTTTTGCGCGCTGCAGCAGCTCGCCCTGCTACAATGGCAATATGCAATAAGTGTAGCAATATCGAGAAAGCAGAAAGCAGAAGCTTGGCGTGTATTGTCGTTTATCATAATGGTTGCGTGGCACATGCAAGTCGCGTGACATGTTGCCTCTCACTCGCCTTTGTTCACGCATATCACCATACAACCTTATATGTGTACACTCTTGAAGCTCACTTGCATTATTGAACAATGATGTGTGCTAGGGCCATTCCTAGTTTGCCCTACGCGCTCGACATGAAGCGACGGAGAAAGCTTGTAGCGCTCATTTGTTTGGCGACAGAATAACTCATGATTAGGAAGGACCCGCGGCAAGGACTTTGACATGTCGCGTGAAGTCCAAGGCAAAGGACATGGCGCATCAGTGCGGTAGGTTGCTGAAGTGGGAATGCTCGTTGTGGTCACACACTCCCTGCGTCAGTGAGCCGCGGCCTTGGCCAGTCGTCCCAGGAAGGATGACCGGGTTGACCTTAGCTGAGCGACGCTTCGCTGCACCCCCTATACCGCTTCCCCCGCGCGCGCATCATTCCTGGCGGCTTCCTGACCGTCATGTGCTCACACTATATATACTGTGTTGTATACAGGCCCGGGATGATAGGGCGTGCCAGAAATGAAGGGCCAGAGCCCGTACACGCGGAGGCCCCCTTGCTGGTGATCGCGGGTTATCGGGCGCCCAATCCCGCTTCCCAAGGCGGTGCTGGAGGCGGCCTTCCTCACAGCGCTAGGCCATTGTGGGCTGCTACCAGCTCTGGGCTGCAGGGCTGGCCCGCACAAGCAGGCGGCTTGCGAGCCGCTGGTTCCAACGGCACCGCCCCCGGGTCAGGTCCGGGCATGTGGGGCCCCGCGGCCGGCCGCACCTCTGGCCTGTTCCGGGACATGCCGCCCACTGCAGCGCCCAGCGGCTTCCCGGGAAACACACTGGCGCTGGCGGCCGCCGCCATGGTGGCCGCATCCAGTCAGGCGGGGGGTAGGGGGCCGTCTGGCCAGCATCATCCGCTGCGCCGCAGCTCCTCGGGCTTTAGCAGCTACACTGGCGCGGCTGCCTCGCCCTGGGCCTCCAGCACCGCCAGCAGTGTGGCCAGCACACACAGCAACACCAGCATAAGCGGAGGTGGGGCTAGCGGTGGCGGGGCCCTCATGACTTACACCAGCTCGGTGGGCCAAAGCACCGCAGGCATGGCAGCGCCGCTGACTTGCGGCAGTGGCGGCAGCTTCAACACTGCTTCTGCGGCCGGTACACAGCAGCCTTCCTCCCGCCAGCAGCATATGCGGCCGTTGTCCGGCGGGCAAAATGTCGTGGGACCTCATGGACACGTCATACACGGCAGCGGAATACCGGTCTCGACCCGTGGCGGTCCAGCTGCCCAGGGAGCGAACCCGGCGTCCGCACCGGCAGCGACCACAGTGGTGCCGGTATCACATAATGCAGCAGGCGTAGAATCCGGTTCGTGGGTGACAGCAGTGGCAGCAACATCCATGTCCGCACTCGAAGTGGGAGCGTCGGATGCAGATACATGCACGACCGTCAGCCAGCCTGGTGTGGAGGTTGCCGCTGCTTGCCTTGCAAGGGACGGGGCCGTGGGACATGAGGTGACGGGCCTTCCATCCGCAGCGACTGAAGGGTGCGGGATCGTTGATGACCTGCCGGCGAGAGGGGGTGACTTGCAACCGGGTCAGCTGGCTTTTTGGACAGCGAGCTCAGGCGTGGCCACTGACCCTCAAGCTGCCGCCTTGCCAGTAGCAGGTGAAGGCGGGCATAATGCGACAGAGGACGTGCACTCAGACGCAGCGCATAGTCTACAGCTCGATCCAAGCGCTGGTGATGCTGCTGCCCCTACAGCAGCCGCTGCACAAGTGGCGTTGGTCGGTGGCCATGCAGCGGCAGAGCTGGCGGACCGCAACAGCGGGGCACGAGGCGGGGGCGGAATGGTGCCGCCCCTGGATCTCCCAGTAGCGGCGCATGCGGAGGAACTTGGGGCCGGGGACATGCCTCGCACCAGCACGCCTCGGAAGCGCCGCTCCAGCAAGCGGCGGAGCAGCACCGCCAGCGCCAGTGGCAACCGAGGCAACAGCACACCCCGCCGCTTCATGTCCGGCACCAGCAGCACCAGCAGGAACGGCCGACCCGCCACAGTCGTGGGTTCGCCTGGACTGGCGTCCTACCCCGCTTCCCCGAGGGCCGCAGTCACTGGTGGCGGCGGCACCAGTCGCAGCCGCAGTGGCAATGCGCTCATCCCCAGCGGCACTGCAGCTGGACCTCTGCCTGGGCCACTGGCTCGCTCCAGCAGCGGCTGCGGCTCTACGCCTTTGCGCTGCTCACCGAGCCTGCCAGAGGACGATGGCTGGGCCGCTGGCAGCGGTGCGCTCACTGGGCATGGCACAAGCGAGGTCTCACGCTCCGGCCAGGTGGATGTGCACGGCCTCAGCCATGCCAGCCGCCCACCGCTGCCCAAGCCCAGTTCTCGCGACGTGCCGGCTGTCGTGGCTGAGAGTGCGACAGCTGCGCTACACGAGGCAGCCGGCGCTGCCGCCCAGTGTCGGCACAGCAGCAGTGTTGGCAACAACGACAGCATCAAGGCAGTAGTGGACGCCTCTGCTATGTGGGGCGAGGATGCGCAGCCATACCAGCTTGGTGGCGCTGTGCCGGTAGGGACTGACCCGGCTGCAGCATTAAGTTCCAAGCCCACCACACCGCTCTTGCCCTCCCTGCACGTGCGTACGTCTGGCAGGCTGCTGGACCTACCCTCGGCGCCGCAGTACATGTTGGGCCCCAGTGCGGCCAGCCGGGCATCCGGCAGCCACCTGGGTGGCGCGCCGCTGCACCCTGATAGCCCCTCATGTGCAGCACATGCACGGCTTGCGGTGCTGCAGTCATCTTCACCTTGCGGCGCGTGCAATTCAACGCCATATAGCCCTGCGGCCACAGCAGCCGCGGCAGCAGGAGGTGTGACGCACTCCCACCCCCGGCGGCCCTCTCTGGAACCCCTGTCGCCCAGTGCAGCGCGCGCGGGCGTCTCACATGCCCTGTGCCCCACTGGTACTCAGTGGGGCAACGCAGAGGTCGAGGGTGCCGCAAGTGCCTGCGGCGCCCAGGCAGCGGAACTGGTAGCCCCATTCTCACCGCCACTCGGACCGCGGCCGCCATCACATCTGTCACCGCTCGGTCACCCGCCGCCGCTGCTGCATCAGGGCCCTGCTGCGCACCACTCGGCACCGCCCGCAGCAGTTGGGCCAGCCAGCCGGGTTGTGTCGCAGCTCAAGAGCGGCGCCGAGTATGCCGCGCAGCTCAACCTGCGTGAGACGGCTCCGGCTGGCTTCACGGCGGCCAAATTCGGCAACGGTGCAAGCGCTGGGTCTGCAGTCGGCGCAACTGCCGTTGTGGATGGGGGCGACAGGCTGTTCCTTGTGAGCGGAAATGCGGCAAACAAGCCAAAAGGTGTTGCAGCAGGCACGCCTGCCAGCCGACGCAGCAGCAGGCAGGCGAGCCCCGCGCGGACGAGCTTATTCCACACGCAGCAGTTGACCGACAGCAGGGTCGCAGCGGTCTCGGCTGCGTCTGCGGACCCCGAGGAGCAGGTCCGCAAGGCGCAGGAGCGGCTTGAGGCGTATGCCCGGGCGCAAAAGGACAAGGCCAAGGCTGCAGAGGCTGAGGAGGTGGCACGGCGCCAACGGCACGTAGGTCCCGGTGTCGTGCTGGGTGCCTGTGCTTTCGTGGCAACTGCGCGTGCGCGTTGCTGTAAGTTCCAAACTGTATGCCAACCTCGTACGTCAACTGCAAATGCAGGCCGACGAACGCAGTCGGCAAGCGGCAGCCAAGGAACGGCGGCGTGTGGAGGTCTACGCGCTGAACGCCCTGCTGGCGCTGTCGGAGTCAGCCCGCACGAAGCTGCTGGTGGCGGCCATGGCGGCACAGGAGCAGGGCCAACAGGGGTTCGGCGGCTGCGCTGGCACATCGCCTGGCAAGGCTGCCGAAGGCGCAGCAGGGGGCAGCGATGATGTAGCGAACGACTCTGATGAGGGCAGCACTGATGAGGACGAGGATGGCGGCGGCAGCGACAGTGAAGTGGAGGTTGGGCAGCAGGCGATGGTCGACCGGAAAGAGGATGGTGCGTTGTTCCGCCATGGTGTGTAGCTTGATAGCACGAGCTCTCCGAGTCACGGCCAGTTGTAGCAAGGCTGCACCCACTCCTGCGTAGGTAAAGCTGCGCAACTGAACTGGGTTAGCTGGTTGGAAACAGTACTAGCTCAGGCGAGACAGATAATCATCTACGATAAAGACTATATACGTTAAGAACAAGATTTTGGACGTGTCGTAAGCAACCGGGCATCCCTGCACTGGACTTGGGTGCTGTATACGGTAGCTGTCGTATCGTGGGTTCATCAGGACACCAGTTACCAAAGGCAAGATTGCGCTACGTGCAGGATGACAGACTGGTGCATGCCCCTGCCGGTAAGGACCATAAATTGGGATGATGCACTGGTCATACATGTGTGAACTTGGAGCATGAGGCAGGGTGTTGTGCTGGGATTGCAGTGTTTCCTGTAGTTTGCATGTAGGTAGGCGTTTTTGCAGTGATTTATGTTTTTGCCGGCACTCTGGAAATGTGTGATGGGGACCGCCGGCATTACTTTTGGGACTGTGTTGTTGCACGGGCGTTGCGGGAGAACATGGCTATGGCAATGTCAATGGGCTCCCCTCCTGACACGGCTGATGACTGTTTCTCGCGTGCTGACCTTTGGCTGGTGCAGCCGCCTGCTGGGCTGGCGCCGCCGGTGTGGGATGCAGTGTGTTTGGCTGCGCTGTCTGCCCTTGACTCGGGCCGGCAGCAGGTGATTATGACTGGCTTGCGTGTGCGTCGGGCTCTGACGTCTGCGGAAGTCATGCGCATCAGTGTGTCCGTTATTGCTGACTTCTGGGGCCGGCTGCAATCGTATGTCAGCCTCGGCCTCCGCCCGAAAGCCTGGGCCACGGTGCCTGCGCACCATCCGTTCCTCTCGCGGGGTGCGGGTGACTGTGTGCTGCTAGTGTTGCCTGATGATGTGGGCTCCCCGCCCCCCTCGCCTTAATTTGCTCGTGGGTGGTGGGAGCGGTGTGCCTCTGGTGTGTGCGCTGTGGGGCTACCCGTATGGGGCGTCGGCGTGGGCGTCGCCGGACTACGTGCCCGGTGTACCTGCGTTGACACCTCGCCGTGGGTCTGGGGGGCCCCAGGCATGAAGTCAAGCTACCCTCAAGTTTACCCTCAAGGACCTGCCCTGTCTGCTGGGCGCCGGTCCCAACACCAAATCCCTTGATACTGCAACGTGTGGGCAAGAAGGGAGCAGGTCTCAGCATTGAGCAGTGCAGCCCCATAATGCCAGGGCTTGCGAGACAGCGGCGAATTTATTTGGTTGGACCCAAGGTTGGAGCCATTACGTGTAGCTATGGTGTGGCGGGAGTGGCTTGAGCTGTGTCAGATTCTAACTTTCCGAAAAGGAGCCCAGCAAGTGTGTATCGGACTTCTTGATAAAGCGTTACAGGACTTGATATGTTCAGAGAAATGAAAGATATGTGCACCCTGTACCGTGCTGACACAGTTCTGTGTGTGTTACAGGATTGGAAGTGTGCATTCCTAATACCTGCAACGAGACTAACCGAGCCGCACGGGCCCCTCGTCGCCTGGAACTGGATTGTCAGTTGCGTCTTGCACATCATGTGCACCGTCGTCAAAAGACAGCGCTTAGACCATTATCACTCTTTGTCTTCACAACGAGACAAAGCCGTGGGTATGCTGGTGGCCTAGACAGGTGATTCCTGTGGGGTCTACCAGGCTGTCAAAGTTTGGACACAGCAAATGACCAGAATGGTACCCGCGTGGCCTCACCCTGCCTCACCTCAGGCAGCGCCGCACTATCCTCCTCCATGTGGCCTTGCCCACCTCCTCTGCTCTGCACATGCCATACGCACATGCCGTTACACTGATTACCCGAACCGTGGGGCCCAAACCCTCATGGCACCCGGCGTGCACCAGGGCTGCGCCAACCCCACCCTGGACACTGAGTCCCGCTCCACGGCCTCAACATTTGCTCAAGCGTACGTACCCTTCGCAGCACAACAGGCAGGCACCATGGCCAACCGCTGCCTTGACCACTTGTACGGTAACCCACGGAAGCCCCTCATTCAGGCTCACCAGGCAAACGTTGCGGCGGGGACTTAACTGGATTGGGTGTAACGCAGAATGGGGGGGGCCGGGCGTAACAGTATCAGGGACGTGGACAAGCAAGCTGCAAGCGTCTACCGCATCTCCCGGTCATAGCCGGGGGCGGTTTGTACAATCGGGCACGGCCCGCCATGCGTCCAGCCACGTAAACTTGTGCAGGCAGATCACAATTTACACAGGCCGATAGAGCCCAACAGGACGAGTCGATTGGCACCATTGCCGGTGCCGGTGCCGATGTTTATTGTAGGGGTATCAAGCGCGGGTCGGTCGCGCTGGAAAGGCGAAAACAATTCATTGCACCAGCCCCGGGGCCACTTACCCCACACGCAACAAAGATACACATTATAGATGTAATATGAAATACACGCACAGGCAAGCAGCCGCATGGCGCAGGTGTGCCACGCCGTGCCGTCGCCGGCCACCCTCGCCGCGCCACCTCGGGGCCACCGGGGCATATGCAGTCTTTTGTAATGCTGGTCGGTGAGTCCCTAGGGGGTCTATTATTTTTCATCTGTGCACACGCATGCCACAGCTTCCCCTCACCACGTGATACCTTATTGCCACGCGGCCACGGCACTTCAGCCTCTGCTGCCGCCCCTGCCTTCGTTAGATGCGAGTACTGGTCTGGAGGGAGCTAACTGCCCCTGACCTGTTGCTTTACGATGGTATCACAATCCTGCGGTCCTGTGCTTCAGTGACCACTCTGTGTGTGCCACCACGCCGGGCACATGCTGTGATGTACGGCGTGTTGTGCAACCCTGCCGCCATGTACAGGCCCGATGAACACTCCCTGTGTTTCGGATGTTTCGGTTACTTTTGGGTCGGTTCAGTACAGACTCAGGCAGCATGCCCATGCCCATGCTCTTGCCTCTGTCCAACTCGTGTCTTTCTCAGCGCTCTGCACTCCCAAGGTCCTTCCCCCTGCCAAGGCGATCTCGTGCATGATAACGTTCTAGCCTCCGCCCGCCGTCGTCGTCCCGGCATACAGCATCGCCTGGCGGCATGTGGCCCTACCGCACTGCCGTCACAGGCCAACCATGCACCTAATGTTGGCCACATACTCCTAATTACGCATTGAATGAGCCACAACCATCCGCGCCCATTGCAACCAAGCCAACAGTACGCGCTACAATTTCATCTTCCCATCTCCAAAACTCATCCTGCGCATCGCCGTGAGCGCACACACGTTGTGGAAACTTGTTGAGTAACCCCTCCCCTCGGGCAAACGTTCTTCACCCACATGCTCTCGTACCCCTGCCACAACAACGCGCGCACAACGGCACCTGCCATCACTGCCCTCTACCTGCCTAAACTTCTCACAACCCTCGCGTACATTGCGCCTGGCCGCTGTCTAGGGCAGCGGCTCCTGGCTGGTGCCCAGGCGGTTGAGGTGCAGGTAGGCGTCAGTGCCGTAGCCCTCCATGGAGATGATTTGCAGGTCGCCGCCAAAGTACCTGACAGGGGGTAGCAATGGGAGGAGTGTGCAGATTGCTTTCACATTGGTTCAGCTCGGGTGCCGTACTGCAGGCACATGCAAACCAAGTGTTGCGACCCCCTGCCTCGTGTCGGGCAGCTCTACTGCCCTCTCCCCCCCCCCCCCCAGGCCACTGTTGCGGTCACCCAGGCATGCGCCCCCCCCCACCTGGCGTACAGGCGGCTGATGGGCAGGCCGTAGCCGTAGCCCGCCAGCACCACCGGGCCGCTGTCAACGTCCTCAACCTGACGCGGGTCCACAGGGCTGCGGGCAGGGAGGGGGGCGTGTGAGGATCGGGTCAGGCCGGCGAGCTCACCAGAGTGACTTAGGATGAACGTCCAGTCACGCTCACTTCTAGGCCACTAGGTCTGGGCCCACCCCTCCTGCCCGCCAGTGCAAGCCGTCCCGAACTCGCCTTTTGGCTGTGGAGTAGAGGTAGGTCCAGATGTTGGCCAGGCCCGAGCGCGGAATGCCGCCTCCTTCGTCTGACACCTGAGCGGGCAGGAGCAGCGCACCGTGGAGGCTGCTGCTAAGCTTCTATCCGGAAAAACCGCCCAGACCGAGCCGTCGGGACTGTATTGGTTCCAGCCGTTATGCTTTGGGTGTATGAGTGCTAATCGTCGTTTGTCAACAGCTGCTTAGGGGGGGCTCGGGTACAACACAGAACACAACAACACCCCCGGCATCCGCAAACGCTTTCTGTTCGCCGGTGCGCACAGGAACACAGGGGGTGTCACCACCGGCGTGTTCCATGGCGTCCCAGGACCTCACCCACCTTCAACGTCACGTCCTCACCGCCCTCCGCCACAACCAGCCTGCGCTCAGGAGGGCGCACAGACAGCAAGCGCGTGGTGAGGTTCAGCCAGCACCAGCAGCACTAAGGCCGCGCCTGCCATCGCAAAGGACGCACAAATTTGCACCTTCATGATGTCGGCTGTTGAAAATATATACCAGCACCTGGCCGCCAACTGGGTATGGTTTCGCTGGGACTAAATTAAGCTACTCGCTTCTGTTTGCATTGGGTTCGGTTTAGTTGGGCTGGTATCTCCCCCCCCCCGCCATGGTGATGTACCGCAGCTCGCATATGCGGCTGCAGTTTCTCCTTGCAGCGCGACTGTTTCCTTACGGGATTGGTTCAAAGTTGCCCCCCCCCCCCCACACACACACACCGCCGGACGCGTTTACGTTCCCCTTTCACACTCACACAGACACACAGACGCACACACGGACACACGCGAACACCGGGCCTTGGAGCTCTGACCCGAGTCCCTCCCCCTCCGAGCCCCAACCCCATCCTGACCCACCTAATGGGCGGCGCTGCGTCGTCGCTGTCTGCGAACCGGTCCTGCACCGCCCTCAAACTGTTCTTGACCAGCTCAAACAGCATGTGGTGCAGGTGGCTGGGCACGTAAGGGAACACAAAGTCCGGGCTGCCGTAAACAGACACCTGGGAGGAGTGGGGTGAGGGGGCATGCAGGCGGGGGCCGTGTAAACACATAAGCCAACTATCTCACGCAGTCGGCGCACAAAGGAGCGCCGTCTCGCCATGCACTTGACTTGGTGCACGTCGGCCTGAGGCGGCCTGGTGTGTGTGTGTGCCGGGGTCAGGTGGGCTGTGCGCACCTCGGGCGCGTCTCCGTACTCGCGCATGCAGATGCTGCGTGCGTCGTTGATGGCGTCCTGCGCCACTAGCACCGGACTGCACTTGGTGCAGATGAGGCCGATGTGGTTGGGCTTGGACGGCTCATGCAGCGCAATGTGCTGGCCTGCGCGGGGAGGTGGGAGGCCACAGTCAACAAGCTGGGCGGAGGGCGCGGAATCAGGCAGCAGAGCCCATAGTATGGAAGGAGAGACAGAGCGACGGCTCGGCATGGTCCCCGGCATCCACCAGATGCCATGGTCGGTTTTGTACACCAGCGGGGCCCCAGGCCCCCTGAAAGCGGCAGGGTTTTCCTTGCCCCTCTCCCACCCTGTTCTCTCACCGATGAGGATGCGGATGCCAATGCGGCTGAGATAGAAGCCGTCCAGGAACTGGTGGATCTCAGGCAGCTCCGTCAGCCGTTGCTGCGGGCGGAGGTCAGGCGGGGAAGGAGCCAGCCAGGCAGGGCAGCAGCTGAGATGTTGTACAGCAGATTGCTAGCATCATTCACATGAAACCGGAAGTGACACGCAAACGACATCAGGTTGAAGCAATAGCCGCATTCAGAATCCCATGTTATCAACGACACAGGAGAATTATGACATCGGAACTTTGGGCCTGACAATGCCCCGCGGATGAGCCGCCGCCGCAGCCCACGCCGCCGCCACCCGCTGCCGCCGTCGGCCGATTCGTCCTCACAGTCGCGCGCACGCTGCCGTCGCCCTACCTGCCCTGCAAACCTTGGGCCCACCTGCAACCGCAGCTCCTCGCGCAGCTCGCTGACGCCCTTGGCCATGACTGGCACCGCGTTGGCGTGCCTACAGGCAGACGTGTGTGTGTGTGTGTGTGTGTGTGTGTGTGTGTGTGTGTGTGCGTGTGCGTGTGCGTGTGCGTGTGCGTGTGCGTGTGCGTGTGCGTGTGCGTGCGCGTGCGCGTGCGCGTGCGCGTGCGCGTGTGCGTGTGCGTGTGCGTGTGCGTGCGCGTGCGCATGCGCGTGTGCGTGTGCGTGTGTGTGTTAAAGAGCTCAAGGAAAACGCGCGTGTGTGTGTATGTGTGTGTGAGAGCCAGGAGCGTGTCAGGGTGGGACCAGGCAAGTCAGGAGCGCCCCCCCGTTGCCAGACATGCGCTGCATTCCGTACAAACGCAATCCAGACGCACCCAGCCCACCGGCTATCTGCTGCCAGCCGGACGACCTGGAGCATGTGATAAGGGATGGACCTGCCACCCCGCGGCTCTCCCGCCCGCCACCCTGCTGACAGCCTTATTTCCCATCGGCCGCCTTGTCAGCGTGCCGCCCCGATGCTTCCCTTCCGCACACGCACCACCCTCCTCCGTACGTCCCCTCCCCCTGTACACTCGTGCGCCGACCCACCTGCGGTAGATGCCCCTGAGCAGCTCTGTGAACTTGAGCTCGTCCGCAGCGTCCTTGACGTGCGGGAAGGAGCGCAGGTCCCGGAACGACTCTACGTACCAGTCCCGCACCTAGCCACACCGCACAAGAACAACAGCACACATGCGCGTCAGGTGTCTGTACTGGAGCTGGTCGGCGCTTGTCGGTCGAGTATTTTACAGCCCCCTCGCCGGTTGCCAGCGGAAACCGAAGAGCCCCCTTGCGTGTGACCTCTGGCATCCAGCCACCGCCCTGCCCGGCCGCTCCCGTGTACGCATCCAGTCACCCCCCCCCCCGCGCCCGCAAGCGCCTAGCTGCCGCCTCCCCGGCCCCCCTGCCACGCCCCATCAGCCCCCTCTTTCACCTGCAGTATGTGCTTCTTGGCGCTGAGCCCATACGGCAGGTTCTCCAGCTCCGCCACGCGGTGCGCTAGCCGCACCGGCAGCTCCTTGTGCAGGAACTGTGCCGACAGCAGCAGCTGCCGCTCAATCGGATTTTGCCCAAAGTCGAGCATGTATTTAAGGCTAACGCCAGTCTGCTTCTTAAGCGCATGCGCGAAGATGTCGTCCACCGTCTCTTTGTGAAAGGAGTCGATAAGCCTGACAGAGCCGATGGCTCCCTGTCTTGCCGCGGATGCAGCTGTTTTAGCGAACGCCCGAGCTGCGAAGCCGAAACCAGCGCTCCACTGAGGCGCAAGGCTTGCCAACATCGCGGCTCCTGCTCTGTATGCGAGATGTTCAGGACCTATTTCCTATTGTGAACACGATAGAAAACACGCGCGCAAGCCCGCTTGGGACTCAGCGACGCCCGACACTTTGCACGCCTGAAGGCCAGGAACCCTTGTCATTGGTTTCGCATCCTTGTGAAGTCATGTAAATAAAGATGATAAGAAATCAGGTAGAGGGCAGCGTAGGCGAGGAGTCTCAGAGCGCAGTGGCTTGCGGTTCAGACCGCGACCTTGTGGTGGGGTATGCGGAGTGGCAGGTATCCAAGAACTTTGAGAAGAAATACAGTATCAATCAGGAGGCGGCAGTGCCACGGTCACCGGTCCGCCATCAACATTAGCAGCGAACAGGAGTCGCTTTGGTCCCGCGCTGCTGCTTGGTGTGCGGTAACACATGCATCATGCACAAAGGCACATCATCATAGGTTGTAAATGTCGGCGCATGCAGGTGGGGAGAATGGTTTCGGAGTAAGGTGGCAGTGTGGCACGCAACCACCCTCCGTCTGCCTGGCGGCTGGAGTCACGTGTGCCCCGCTGCTCGGCGCAGCACAGCGCATGGTGGTGGCCGTAGGCCCGTAGCTACGCCGAGGAAACTAAGAATACTTGGAAGATATGGTCATGGGGGCTCTTCGGCGGTGCGCTTAAACGCGTTTCCCGGCACTCCTGTGCCTAGGCTTGTGGCGTTGAGGCACAGCGGTGGGAGTCGGTGGGGCTCTGGCGGGTTGAGGCTTGGCTAGGACTCACTGTGCGCGGAGTCACACGGACTTTGCCCGCGGGAGGGTTTGCAGCAAAGTCGGGGTTGGTGGAGTCAAGTTGGGCCCTGATAGCATGTGATGGCTCGGCGTCTTCGGGTGCTGGGACTGTCCCCTCTGTAACATCCGCATCCCTTAAACGTGCACTGATGCACTTCCGCCACGTTGTGCCTCAGTGCGATGGCCGGCGGGACGTCATTGGACAGGGCAAGGGCAGGTTGGCGTACGGTAGTCCCGAAGTGCGCGGCGTTCTTGCACACCCCGACACTAAGTCTGCGACGTGAAGGCATGAGTGCGCGGCAGGCATAACGCCTGCATTACTGTACCGAGCCATCGCTGAGTTGCTGGGAGCTGCTGAAGCGCATTCCTCTCATTCCGGGTGCCCGGCCAGGCGATACGGTAGCACCAGAAACACACACACACACACACACACCGCAACGCCACACTCGTGAGGCAGCGTCGCAGCGGCGCAGCGCACCTGCAAGCAGGCGGGTGCAGTTGTGCCTGGGGGTGCTCGGAAGCAGGAAGTTCCCCTTAAGCTTTCATAAAATGGTAGGCAAAACAACCTGGCAAGATCTCTGCGCTGGACCCAAGTAGTGCGGCAGTCAGACAGTGCCCCAGGTAACTCTTAGGCAGGGGAGGACTACGTGCTTCAAGCCGTAACTTAGCCCCTGAGCCCAGCTACCCGAGCCTACTGGTTTGGACAAGATATGGGCAGGCAGCGATGCTTTCCTGTCACACAGACAACACAGCAGGGGAAGGGGTGGGGGCGGGGGGTGGGTGGTGGTGCAGCCATGGGGCCGACGGGGCTCAAGAGCAGTGGGCGGACAAGGGCAGGCAGTGTTGCCATGCTGTCCCGCGGAGAACAAAGCAGAGTAAGGGTGGGCGTGGGGGGTGCGGGGTGATTGAGCAGCGTGCAGCCTCTGGCCAAGGACAAGGGCATGCGGCGTTGCCATGCTGTTCCGCGGACAACAAAGCAGAGTACGGGTGGGGTGGGGGGGGGGGGGAGCGAGGTCGGCGTCGCCGAGCTGGCACCTCCCGCCAAAGTTCGCAACGGTGCATTTCTGCGTACATCAGCGATATGCATGGATACGTGTCCTTGTCATGTACGTGCAAGCTTTCGTCTTTGCGATCGAGCGAGTTGGCTTTACATTTTCATGCTCGCGTGCTTTCAGACAACCTGATCTGTGCTACCTGTGAATTGCGATGTAAGTTATCGCTACGCGCATTTTCGCGCCTGACAATGAAGCGCAGTTACCGGCCTCGTTCATACGCTGCACTCGCTCTCGCGCCCTGGGACCAAGATCACGTATAGAGGAAGCTATGATCATTCGGCTATGTCAATGCGTTGGGCCGAAATCGCACTGTACGCGACGACGCACAGGATGCGTCACACTTTCCAGAGGACCCGTAGATAGCTGGGAATACGGCCGACAGCGTGGGCGGAAACCGGCAGGGAGGTGTAGGTATCTAGCACGGGTGTGTGAGAGCGGTGTAGATGTTTGGAGGGTGTGAGGTGTGAGGGGGGACTAGCCGCATAGGTAGCGGCTTAGTTGCGGTTATTGGGCAGGGCCAGCGGCTGGATTCCTGCGTCAGGGGACCAGGCGGGCTATGAAAAAGTAGTGCAGAAAACTGGCGCGCAAATGTGCCACGGTTGGCGTCGGGGCATGGTAGGGTACGCGAAGCTTCGATTGAAGCGGCCGAACTTGGCAGCCGAGTCGCAGCCCAGGGGGGCACACATACATACTGTTCTTACGCACACTAAAGCTGAACGCTACCTGAGATTCAAGCACCACTCGAGCAGGGTTCGATCATTCGAGTAGTTTTGGTCTTCGCGTATGGATGATTTCTTTTCTATTTTAGATAGGGCCAAAAATGATACCGAAGAGAAGCAACGGCAAGCAAAGCGGGCGGAGGAGGCAGCCCGGCAGCAAGCGGCCGCGTCTGCTTAGAACGCCGAGTGGCAAAAGTGTTACTGGGCCGGGAGTTCCAGACATTACTAGTTGGAAGACGGCGGGATGGCGAGACTGCGCGAGGAGGAGGGAGGAGGGAGGAGGGAGGAGGGA
>NC_057008.1:1800234-1857032 GCF_000002595.2 Chlamydomonas reinhardtii | reverse complement strand
AACCCAGCTTCAACTTGCGCCTGCGTACGACGCGCTCCGCGTGCGTCACTTGGCCTTCATCCAGGAGGCNTACAGCGGCGCCGCGCCGCCAGCGGAAGCGATTCATGCGCTGCGGGCGGCCCTGGCGCGGCTGTGGGCGTTGGTGTGGGAGCCGCGACACAAGGAACCGCTCTGGCGTCTGGCAGTCAATGGGTTCACGGGCTTTGGGATGCTTGCGGCGTGGGCCGCAGATGGACGCGTGGAGAAATGCCCGTGTGGGACTCAGATGACTGCTGGCGCTAGGGTTCATCACTTCTGGGACTGTGTGGTGGCGGAGGCTCTGCGTGATGTGATGCGGGAGCATGCGAATGTGGACATCACACGGAACCAGTTGTGGTTAGTACAGGCGCCACCAGGGCTATCGCAGGCGGTGTGGGACATCGTGTGCTTGGCTGCTGTGGCGGCCCTGGAATACGGCCGACAGCGCCTTTACGCTTGCCGTGATGCTGCAGACCGGACTGCGGAGGTTGCTGTTGTGCGAAGGATCGGTGTGGAGGTGATTGCGGACTTCTGGTCACGGCTGGCTGCGTTTGTGAGTCTGCGTCGGCCTCCGCGCCGCTGGGACCTTGTCCCGAACCAGCACCCATTCCTAGCGTCAGATGATGTTGGAGGGGTTATCTTGGTAGGGCCAACAGCGGACTCGCCACCGGCCTCACCCTAGCTTGTCAGCTTAGGGACTCGCAAGAGGTAGTCTTATGACGCCGACCCACGGCTTAGGTGAGCAGCGCTAGCGTTTGCGGTGAGCCGGGCCTGGGGTTCCTCCCCTCTCCGGAGCGCGGGGGTCATTCGGGGATCTCTCCTCGGGTGAGCGTGCGTGTCTCGTACGTTTTTGGGGCCCTGGCTAGTCCACGGCTGTCGTCCCACATGTAACCTCTATCAGCTAACAATCTCTCCTCGGGTGAGCGTGCGTGTCTCGTACGTTTTTGGGGCCCTGGCTTAGTCCACGGCTGTCGTCCCACATGTAACCTCTATCAGCTAACAACCATAACGGGAATGGCTCCCGGTAGCCAGCCGGCCGCGGCTGGCCCGTCTAACTCACGGACATTTAGGACTAGTCTCGCACCTATGACCGCCGGCCATCGCGCCAATGTTGGGGTTCTGACCCTGAATGCGATGGTCAAAGGTGTGCTCGCGACCCATTTCCAGAGCTACCCCAAAACGGCATTTCGCTTCTTCTCGGGCGTTATGCAAAGGCTGGCGCCTCTGCGCGCGAAGGCACAACTGGCGGAGCTCACTCCGGGCATCAGGGCGAAGCCGGCATCGAAGGTTCGCGATGCCACGACTCGGCTCGAGTACGCGGTCCTGATCCCTAAATCGGCGATTCCTGATCTAGTCACGCTGCTGGACGAGGACAGCAGCTTCACGGTCCCGGCGGGTGCCTCCTACGGCCGGGACATCGGGCACCCGCACCCGGTGCGGTGGCGCGCGTGGGTGGACGGCAAACCGGCCGTGCCCGCGCCTACGCGCCTCCTAGTGTCCGTCAGCTCTCCGTGGCTTACTGAAGACGCTGTCCGCACCCTTCTGTGCGAGCTGTGGGGAACCGCCCCCCTGCAGGTGCAGCGCGCCGGCAGCTTGCGCCTGACAGCCGTCGGACTGTGCAAGGCTGGACTGTTCGCAGTGACGCTGCCGCACGGTGCCGCCTTCGAGCTGGGCCGGTACCAGACTAACCTGGAAGCTGGTGGAGAAACGTACACCCTTGATGTGCGCCGCATGTCCCGTCGGCAGGGTGGCCAGCAGCCGGGCGGCCCATGCGCCGCTGCCGGTGGTGCCGCGGCCCCTGGCGGCGCGGCGCCGGGCGCCACCGGCGCCGCCGCTGCCGGCGGCGCGGCGTGGGGCCGCGGGGATGCCACCGGCGCCGCTGCTACCAGCGGCGAGGCACAGGGCCGCGGTGGCATGACTGGCGGCTCTGCTGCCGCTGGCGCGGCGCAGGGTCACAGGGGCGCCGCCGGTGCTGCTGCTGCCGGTGAATCGGCGCAGGGCCGCGGGGGCGCTGTCGGCGGCGCTGCAGCTGGCGGCTCGGCGGGGGACCGCGGGGGCACTCCTAGCGGCCGTGCCGCCGCCGGCGGCGCGGCGCAGGGCCGCAGGGGCGCCGCCGGTGCTCCTGCTGCCGGCCGCGCGACGCCAGCCCCCGTGGACGCTGCTGGCACCTCCGCTGCCGGCGGCACGGCGCGGGGCCGCATGGGTCCTGCGGGTGCCCACGCTGCCCGCGGCGCACAGCAGGGCCACAAGAGTGCTGCTGGCGCGTCCGCTGTCGATGGAGCGGCGCAGGGCCGCGCAGGCGCCGCCGGCGCCCCCGCCGCCGGCAGCGCGCGGCAGGGCCGCAAGCGCCCTCTGCGCCCCACCATCGGCGTCCGGCTGCGACGCAGTGCGGGTGCTGCCGGTGCCTCCGGCACTGGCGGAGCGACGCGGCGCCGTGGCCAGCAACGACGCCCGGCCGCCGCGGCCCCGGCTGCGGCTACGGCCGCGCGTGCGGATGGCCCCAGCGCCGTCCAGGGCAGCGGTGCTGCGCCGTCCGGCACCCCTCGTGGCGGCGGCGGCCGCGGCGCTAGCTCCCGCCGCCAGCACAGCGGCAGTCGCAGCCACAGCCGCCCTCGCCGCGACCGCAGCAACAGCCGGGGCCGCAGCTTCACCAGCCGCGGCGCCAGCCGCAGCCGCGGCCGCAGCCGCAGCCGCAGCCCGGGCCGCAGCCACACGCACACCCGCAGCCACGCCCGCAGCCGCCGCAGCAGCAGCGCCTCGCGTGGCACGAATGGCGGGGCTTCTGGCAAGTTGGGTGGCAGCCACAGGGGCGCCTCTGCGGATAACTCTGGGGAGCGCGTGGACCACCGCACCCGCAGCGGTCGCGTCTTCCGCCGACGGGCCGGTCGCGTCCCAGCCGGTGACGGCAGCACCCTGACCGGGGATGGGCGTACCAGCAGCAATGCGCCGCGCCCGGGCGACGGTGCCGGCGACGGCGGGTGGAGCGTGGTGCCCAGCCGTCGCCGCCAGCGCAGTGCCTCGCCAGGGGCGGAGCCGGCCAAGCGTCAGGCTCTGCCAGAGCAAGCCCAGGTGCCTGAGGGACCGCCGCCGCGCCGCCGGGCGCCGCCGCCCACCCTGCTCCACAACCGGTACAGCGTCCTGGCGCCTGGTGGCGCTGGTGACGCCGACTCGGCCGATTCCTAAATGCCGCGCCACAGCAGGCGTGGCGCCCAGGCCCTGCTCGCGCCCTTGCGTGTTGGTTCGCTCAACGTGCGGGGGCTGCTGGGTGGCGGGAGTGACACGCCCGTCCGCCTGGCGGCCCTATTGCGGTGCTGGGCGCAGCAGCGCTTGGACATCGTGTGTCTACAGGAGACACACACAACGGTCGACGTGATATCGGAGGCGCAGGTTAAACTGCGTCTCGCCTCACAGCAGCTCCGACTGGGTGGCTGGTATGCATGGTGGGGCCCTGCCGACTCGTCACGTACCGGTGGCGTCGCCATCCTCATCCGTGCCTCCCTCATCTCCCGTGGCGTGGTGACCCCGGCAACGCCTCCCGCCCTCGACCCGGCCGCCGCCAGCCGCCTTCTCCTCCTCCCTCTCGCTTGGGGCGGCCACTCCCTAGTGCTTGCCTCTGTCTACCTTCCCTCGGGCGACCCAGCGGCCCAGCGCCGCTTCATTGCCGACCACCTTGCGCCGGCTGCCACGCTGCCTGGCCTCAAGGTGTGGGCTGGTGACTACAACTTCGTATGCAACGCCACCATTGACACCCTCCATCGCGGCGGCCGCCTCCTGGACCCCGGCACGACCTCCCTCTTCGCCTCCACCTGCGCCTCCCCTGTGGACTCCTTCCGCCACCTGCACCCTACCCGCCGGTCCTTCACCTTCATCAACCATATGGGTGCCTCTCGCATTGACCGCATCATGCTCTCTCCGGAGCTGCTGTCGTCGCTGCGTGCGTGCGCCCATGTGCCTGGCCGACCGTCCGATCATCGCCTGGTTGTGGCCACCCTTGCCCCAGTCGACGGTGCCGTCTCTCCTGGCCCTGGCTTGCGGCGGCTCAGTGATGCCTACCTCGCGTTCCCCGACCTGCGCCGCTCGCTGCTCGACTGGAACCGCGGCGCCTGTGCCGCCGCCCCCGAGGCGCCGGCGCCGTTGCTGCGGTGGTTTGTGGCCTACAAGCGCGACCTGGTGCGCACGGTTGGCCGCCTTAACCGCATCGCCCGTGGCCGCATCCTTGAGGAGACAGCGGAGGAGGCGGCGGCCCGTGCTGCTGAGGCGGCCGCCCTAGCGGTGGTAGAGGCTGGAGGCCCCGATGCTGCTCAGGCTGCTGCTGCGGCCGTCGCCGCGCGCTCCGCGGCTGCCGCAGCGGCGCAGCGCGCGGTCGCTCGGCACGCTCGTGCCGCCCGCCTCCAGTGGCTGCGCACCCGCGAGACGGCTTCGCCTGCGATCACGCGGCTTGTGCGGCCCCCTGGCGGCGCCGCGCGCATTGCGGCAATCCGGCGCCCGGACGGCAGTGTGTGTGACTCCCTTCCCGAAATCCCCACACATATTGTCGACTACTTGCGGCCCTTGCAGCATTTGGGCGGCGCTGCACTGACGAGGACGCTGTGCGCCTTGGCGCCGACACAGTGAGTTCAGCTGAGGTGGAGGCTGCCCTGGCGGCGGCGCCGGCTGGCAGCACCCCGGGCCGCGACGGCATCCCGGCTGAGTTGTACCGGGAACTGGGGGGCCCCACGGCACGCGTGCTTGCGCGTGTGTTCACGGCCTCCCTTGCTGCTGGTGCTCCTCCACGCGGCTTTCTCGATGGCGTCATTACATGCTTCAGCAAGCCCGGGGACCCCCTGCAGCCTTCGTCGTATCGGCCCATTACGCTGCTCGGCACGGACTACCGCACGCTGGCCCGCGTCCTCGCCAGGCGGCTCATCCCCGTCTTCAGCAACGTCATCCACCCCGCCCAGACAGCCTTCCTGCCCGGGCGCCGCATCGCCGACAACGTCCTACTGCTGCAGCTTCTGCCGGAGCTCATGCGGGTGGCCGAAGGCGGTGGCCCTGGCGGCGGTGGCGGGGGCGGGGGCGGGGGCGCTGCGGGCAGCACCGCTGACGCTGACCGCGGCGTTGTGGCCTTCCTGGACTTCTACAAAGCCTACGACACCCTGGACCGCAACTTCCTGTACCGGTGCTTGGCAGTTATGGGCGTTGGCAGTGGCTTCCTGGCCTGGGTCAAGCTGCTGCTTACGGGCACGCGCTCTGCCGCCCTGGCTAACGGCTACCTGTCGGCCTTCGTCCTCATCATTGCGGGCGTACGGCAGGGGTGCCCGCTGGCGCCTCCTTTGTACTTGGCGCCGGCCCAGGCCCTCTTCGCCTACCTCGACCGCGTGGGCTTTGGTGTCTCCTGGGCGGATATCCGCCTCGTCGCTACTGCCTATGCGGACGACGCTGCGCCGTTCTTGCGTCGGATCGCCAACGTGCCTGGTTTCCTGGCAGCTATGGAGACCTTCCGCGCCGCCTCTGGGCAGCGCCTTAACCTCGACAAGGTGGAGCTCCTGCCCATCGGTGCACGGCGCCGCGCCACTCCTGCTCCCGTCCGCGCTGTCGCTGCTGGCTTGGCGGCTGGCGGCGCAGCGGCTGGCAACATGGCAGCTCGCGGCGTGGCGGCGACCAGTGTGGCAGCTGCCGGCGGCATGGCTGCCGGCGGCGCGGCGGCTGGTGGCGCGGTGGCTGGCGGCGGCCCCGGCGCCAGCCACTCTGGTGGGGGCATCTTGGCGGCCGGTGGTGCGGTGCCTTCTCGGGCGGGCGCGGTTTGGGCAGCTGCCGGTGTTGTGGTCACTGGTGGCGTGACGGCCGGCGGCTCCGCCGCGGGTGCTGGCGGTGCCGTAGCCGCGCCTGCCCCGCCCAACACAGTTGCTATGGCGCATGGCTTGCGCGTAGTCTCGCACTCGCGCACGCTGGGTGTGGTCTTCTACGACCTCCCACTTGGCACGGCTGCAGCCCAGGGGGCTCCTTCCCTCTCCCCTGCCATTGGCACCCTGGGGACGCTCTGCGGCCTCCCCCTAACGGCCTTTGGCCGTGGCTTCTGTGCCTCCTCCTACGCCGTCAGCCGTGTGCTCTACCATATGGAGTTTGCGGGCCTGCCGCCGCAGACGGTTTTGGCAGACTTCCTCAAAACGCTTGTGCGGTTTGTGGACCGCCGCATCATCGTTGCCACGCCGCAAGGTGCTGGCCGGGCCCGACTTCCCGGCCTCCCCTCCGACTGCGTCGCCCTGCCGCCACGCGATGGCGGCTTTGGACTGCTGCCGGTGGTGGAACACGTGCGCGCCCGACACGCTGTGTTGGCTGTGCGCTGGCTGCAGCACATGCACGGCTCTGCGGCTGGCACCTACGTACCGCCGTGGACAGCCGCCGCCACCGCCCTGGTGCAGCAGCTACACACGGCCGCCCACCCCCTCTGCGTCCTGACGATGCAGCGGGCGGCCGGCGGTGTCGGACCCGCTGCCGATGGCTGTGCAATCTTCGGCCAGCCGGTGGCGGCAACCTGCCCGGCCCTCGTGCGCCTCCTAGGTGCCCTCAGCTACCTGCCTCCGGTCACAATCCTACGCCCGGCTGTGCTGGTGCCAGGGCCCTGGTGCTTTGCACTTCCGCTCTGGGGCAATCCAGTCTTGCCGTGTGCGGCGGGGCTTCAGGCGGGTGGCTTGGAACGTGACTTCCCAGCTCTCATGGCGCTGCCGGGTCTACTCACGCTCGGCACGGCAGTGCGGTGCTGGGAGGCGCTGGCCGCGGTGCGCCAGCTGGTGGCGTCCAAGCCGGCTGGTGCGCTCGGGCCGCGCCTCGCACGTCGCTGCACTATACAGTACAAGCGGTCCGTCCTGCGCCCCATCCTGCGCATTACGGATATGGCGCGCGTGCCGCCGGAGCTGCAGTCCGGCCCGGATGCTGCTGCCCAATTCTCCGCGCTGCTGGCCCGTGTACCGGCGGCGTGGAGGGTGGCGGCGTCGGCCACACTGCATGCGCCTGGCGGCGCGGCCTCCGCGCCTCCTGCCCCCCAGGTATGGCTGCTGCTTGCGCAGAGCCTGGGGTGGCGGCATGGCGCGGCTGACGTGCCCTTGCTGACCCTTACGGTGAAGCAGGCAACCCAGCTTCAACTTGCGCCTGCGTACGACGCGCTCCGCGTGCGTCACTTGGCCTTCATCCAAGAGGCCTACAGCGGCGCCGCGCCGCCAGCGGAAGCGATTCATGCGCTGCGGGCGGCCCTGGCGCGGCTGTGGGCTTTGGTGTGGGAGCCGCGACACAAGGAACCGCTCTGGCGTCTGGCAGTCAATGGGTTCACGGGCTTTGGGATGCTTGCGGCGTGGGCCGCAGATGGACGCGTGGAGAAATGCCCGTGTGGGACTCAGATGACTGCTGGGGCTAGGGTTCATCACTTCTGGGACTGTGTGGTGGCGGAGGCTCTGCGTGATGTGATGCGGGAGCATGCGAATGTGGACATCACACGGAACCAGTTGTGGTTAGTACAGGCGCCACCAGGGCTATCGCAGGCGGTGTGGGACATCGTGTGCTTGGCTGCTGTGGCGGCCCTGGAATACGGCCGACAGCGCCTTTACGCTTGCCGTGATGCTGCAGACCGGACTGCGGAGGTTGCTGTTGTGCGAAGGATAGGTGTGGAGGTGATTGCGGACTTCTGGTCACGGCTAGCTGCGTTTGTGAGTCTGCGTCGGCCTCCGCGCCGCTGGGACCTTGTCCCGAACCAGCACCCATTCCTAGCGTCAGATGATGTTGGAGGGGTTATCTTGGTAGGGCCAACAGCGGACTCGCCACCGGCCTCACCCTAGCTTGTCAGCTTAGGGACTCGCAAGAGGTAGTCTTATGGCGCCGACCCACGGCTTAGGTGAGCAGCGCTAGCGTTTGCGGTGAGCCGGGCCTGGGGTTCCTCCCCTCTCCGGAGGCGAGGAGCATGGGGGTCATTCGGGGATCTCTCCTCGGGTGAGCGTGCGTGTCTCGTACGTTTTTGGGGCCCTGGCTAGTCCACGGCTGTCGTCCCACATGTAACCTCTATCAGCTAACAAAAGGCTTGCCCGTGGCTGTCATCCCACATGTAACCTCTATTCGCTAACAAAAGTGCCAGACTCGATTCACTGGATACCATACACCTGCGTGGTCAAGGCTGCGTCCCGGTAGGTGGCAACTGAAAGTGGTCGTAACCTCTTGTTCTCTTATGCTTGCAATCGTCTTGCTTGATCCAACTCCCCCATACACGTGCTTACGGCTGCTTCCGCCCCGACCCACTGCGTCATGCCCAGACACCAACTCACTGCGGCTCATTCCTGCCGTAAGCACCGCCAACTCGTGACGTCACTCACTGCCAGATGTCACGCACAACCCCGTGGTGGACGCTCCTAGCGGCCCCGCCCCCCGCCGAAACTCCCAACTGACTCCAACTCACTTTCCTGCGCCCCCCAAACCTCTTCCTCTCCGCCACCCCCTCCTCCTCCTCCTCCTCCGCCTCCGTCTCATGCCGCAGCGCCGCTGACGTACTGGCAGGCCTCGGCGCAGATGCCCGTCATGGAGCTCTCCGGGCCGTACACAGACACTGGCACGCCCAGCTGCGGGCCCAGAGCGCGCATCAGCTCCAGTCCCTTCTGGTAGTTGGGGCCGCCGCGGCGCACGAAGATGCGCACCTTGGCCGCCTGCAGCGCCGCTGCCTTCTCCTTGAGCGCGGCGATGATGCCTGTGAAGGTGGCGGCCACGTCAGTGAAGTTGGCGATGCCGCCGCCAATCAGCAGCGCACGCGGCCGCCCGTCCCCCGCGTGTGCGGTGGCGCAGTCCAGCACCGTCTTGGCGTAGGCGTACGTCTCAGCCGTGTTGGGCGCACCGCTGTACTCGCCGTAGTTGCTGCGCGGGGAAGATAGGGGAGGAGGAGCAGGAGCAGGAGTGAAAAGTGCGTTTAAGGATGGGAGCGAGGGCGGGACAGGAGCGTGTGGAAGGGACTTGGTGATAGGCGGGCATGGCCAGACGTCTGAGGAGTTGCCGGTAACTGAGGTCACCCTCAAACTGCGCGAAATCATCCCCAACGCGACCCCTCGCCCTCCGAGCGCTTACCCCAGCTCCTCCGCGTATCCCAGGTCACCAATGGTGTCTGTGTAGATGACTGAGGCGCCGCCGCCCGCCACCATGAGCCACACGTGCCCGTGCGGGTTGAGAACTGTGAACTTGAGCGAGGCGCCGGTAGCCTCGTCCAGCGCGCTCACAGCCGCCTCAGCTGGCGTCAGTAACCGGCCGAAGGGCAGTGGGAACTCAAGCTCCTGCAGCCAGCAGCCACAAGGGCGGGCTCGGTGTCAGGAGGGGTCGCCGCACAGTCGACCGCACTGCGCCCCAAGCAGACCAGTGCGAGACCGCCCACACACCATCCACAGTCACATATAGTGTGCCTCATTGTCCTTTCCTCAGACATGCCCACACAGACAGTGCCGCCCATACGGTTCCAACCTTACCTGCCCGTCCAGGTTCCACTTGCCGCCACTGCGGTACTTGGCTGTGTCGTCCAGCTCCACGCGCATGTCCAGGGGGAAGGGCTGGCCCGCAGAGTCCAGCGTCCTGAGCAGGAGCGGATGTGGGTAGGTGCCTAAGTGATACTTTGCAGTACTGCTGCTGCAGCGTCACAAGTAGCCAACGTTAGCGCATCACACATGTGCATATCAGGCGCCCTGTGTCCAACCTATCCACTCCTTGCCCCTCCCGCCCGACCCCATACCCCCATACATAGTTTGGCTTGGTTTGGTTTACTTTGGGCGGGTACTTACCCCCTCCCCGACCCCAGTATGCAAATCCCAGCTGCAATCCCAGCAGGCTTTGTGGCTGACGGGAATGGTGAAACGCCCAAACCCCCTGGGTTAAGCAGGACTGGAGACACTACACCCCAGGAATGCGGCCCTCACCAGGGGTTCATCTCCATGAGGCTGCAGTCCAGGTCGTGGAACACCGCGAAGGCGGAGGCGATGAAGCGCTCCAGGGTGGGGCGCAGCTCCAGAGGCAGACCCGCAATCAGGGGGGCCAGAGCGCCCTCGGGCAGGCCGCCGCTGGGGTTGGCGTCCAGTGTGTCCAGCACCACAGTGCGCAGCTTGTCCCAGTTCTGAAACAGAGGAAGGGAAGGGCCGCGGGCGGCGAGGGTGCGATGGGCGGAGGGAGTAAAGGACAAATCGTGTCGATTGAGAGGTTACACGCTGCCCCCGCATGCACTCACCCAGCCACCAACAATGTGCGGACACGCACCACCATGCACATGCTGCACGGTAGCATCCACTGCCACAGGCGCCATCTCAAGCTGCAACCCTCCCGCCGTTGTCATCATTCCCCGCGCCCTTCCCCACCTCTTCGATGTGGATGCCTCCCGCCTCACTGAACGACACCTCCCAACCGTTTCGGTTGGTGGTGATGGATAGATAGTACTCGTCCTTGTGCGGCACGAAGGGCTCAATCACAAAGGTGGTGATGGGGCCGGTGCAGCCGTTGACAGTGACGGTACGGTTCAGGCGGGCGGTGGCGAAATCAATCGCCTACAGCACGAGTTCGGTGGGTGAGCCACAGGAGTAGGTCATCCGACGAACACGCACCACTACTAGGGACCACCAACCGAACATCATACATGCAGCTTTGCCGCCCCTCAAGCCGTCCTGCTCGTGCTCCCTGTCCCGCAGTAAGTTTCTGTTCTGGGTCGCGTCTGGTATGGCCTTTTGTATTGACTGCTTCCTCTCCCCCACACACATAGCCACGATTCACCTTCCCCCGCGACCCCCCCCCCCCAGCACACCTGGCTGAAGTCCATATTGAGTCCCACCAGGTCGTTCTTGCCGCGTTGCCCGAACAGCATGTCCGGCTTCACCACCAGCTTGGTGCTCGCCAGCCAGGGATTGGCATTCAGCAGGTCGGAGGCATTTGTGTTTGCAGTGAACTGAACCACCTGTACATATGCAGAAGCATCGATGTGGGGTTTGGGCACACGGCGGTTCGACCTCCGCCTGCAGGGAGTCCCAGGGACCAACCACTCGCCACTGGGCCCGCTTCCCATCCAAGCAGGGGCGTCAATGTCTCCAATACATTCGCTTGCAGCGCTGTCCGATCAGGAATACCCTCGCCAACCTGCACGTGTGCACCTGCAACGTCCTCGCGCGCATGGCTCGCTCTCGGACTCGCCCTAGAGCCCCACGATGCAACTAACTGTGGTTATCGCAATATCCTTGGGTTTTATTGTCTCAATGTACTGGGAAGCCCAGTTCTTGGCCATTCATTTGCTCCTTCCTGGCGGGATCGCTTAGCGAATGTCGCAAGCACCGGCCCACACCGCAACTCCAGCACTTCCTATTGAGACACAAAATTTGCGCACCTGGATAGGCAAGTCGATCCCTGCTAGACGCTTCATATGCGCCTTGAGAAGCCGCTTAGCGTCATACTCCCTAATCTTCTTGCGCGCCAGTTTTCTTGTGTCACGCTAAGGAACGGCACAGCCAACGAGTTTTAAGCGTCGGGAGTTGTGGTTTGGTATGTGTGCGCAAGGTTGAAGCGGTAATAACGCCTGCAGCAACTCGTCCGGGCCAGGGTGTCATGAGGGTTTAGCCGTTGTGCCACGACTGCCATCCCCCATGGCTCCCGTCACAGTCTCTTCTATCGGCTTCATCCATGCATGTAGCACTCCAATCACAGCATTCTCGATTTCCCGCTCCCTGCCTGACGGACTTGGAGCGTGAGGAATGCGCAGGGGTGCGTATCAGTACTACCAGCCCGCCAGCAAGTCAGCGATGATTCGGTACAGCAACTCCGGCGTTGTACCGCGCCATTTTGCCTGGACGTTGCAACTTGAATACTGGGGTTGGGAATACGCTGTACACCACAGGACTACGCCAACCTGCCCCTGGCCCTGTCCCACGCATCCTGCCTGACGACCTCTCGGGCACTCCCCACACCTCCTACGCGGTGCGCATGCCCAGAGCAGGAGGAATAGACAGCCAGACTACAAATAGCGTGAGACAAGGAACAGGCTGACACATATTAACAGCGCCAACCGGGCCACGTGGTCACGGAGGCGGCCGGTGTCGGTGTCAGAACGCAAACGCCAACCTATCAATCGGCGGGCGTGGCGCATGCCCAAATTCCTCCATTCTCCAGCAGCACGCACGGGGACGAAGTCCTTGCTCAGCAGCTCTATGTTGTGTCCACGCCACACGCCTTGTTTATAGGCATAACACGCATACGGTCCTTAGTTAGCAGCATGCACACTTGAGTCCAAATGTATGAAGTCGTTCGTGTTAGCCTTGCCTGCGGTTATGCGATGCAGTCCTCGTTGTGAATGCCTCCGTCTGCCCCCGCTTGTATCATTTTTATTGATGAATGTACCAACGGTACCATAGATGACCGGTCAGACGCTACCGCTTATGTGTACACCTCCGTAATAGCCACCCAAAACGCATGCTGTAGTACAACGTCACAGGCACAGCTCATGCGCCTGGGGTCATGTGCATCCCTATGCGGCTATCATCCATGCCGACAATGCTGCCACTACGCATAGCCATCCACTGTGGCGCGCGTGGCATTCGTGATACCCAAACCAACACGCCTTGAGAGCAGCCCCAGCGGCTTCAGAAGCTCAGCACGCTGGCCAAACAGCCCTAACTCGCCAAGCGCCCGACAGGCGACCACTGCGGAGGTGAGATGCCCACCGCCCAGTCCGAGACACGTGAAGCCAAAATGACACGGCGTCAAGAAGTATGTACTGTACTCCACGTGTTGTCTCTTTGCAATTCCTTGCATCAATCCTCATTGAACTGTGCGTCAAAGGCCGCTGCGAAGCAAGGGAACAAATGGAAGATGCCCGTGAGCTGAGCCCAGACTCGTATCGCGAAGCACTGGACCCGGAAGTGCGGCAGGGCAAGGTGCAAACTGCGGCGGCATAGCCCACCGCCCACTGTCCCATGACCCTCAAGCGCGCTCGCCGCTTACCAAGTTTGTTTGCTAGGTTCTTGTCCGAGATTCCCTGTCGCTAAAGGTTGGGCACAAGGACACGAAGAGGGAAAGAAGGGGACAAAGCAGCCGCAAAATTCAGTTGATGCGCAGGCTCACAGGTAGTGCACAGTCGCGACTTTGAGTGGCACGCCAGGGACAAGCACAACTGGCAGGCGCACGGCCATGTCAATGCCCCGCATAAACTCCTGCTGTTCCCCGCCCACCCACCTGCATCTCGTCCTCCAGCAGCATGTCCACATCCTCCACGTCTTCACACAGGATGTCATCAGCAGGCCGGCCCTGAGCCAGGGGCGCCTTGTTCAGCCCCGCCGCCGGCTGGTTGTAGCTACCGCCGCCACCGTACTCGTCACTCCGATTGCTGGCGGCCCCCCGCCCGCCGAATCCGCCCGCCGGCGGCAGCTGCTGCCGCGCCCCGCCGTCCTCCAGCCAGTCGTCGTCCGCCGCGCCAATCATGAGCTCGCCCGCCTGCGCCATGTTGCCCGCGCCCCAGCCACCCGACTTGGCCGCCGCGGCCGGCCGCGGCGGCGGCAAGGCGCCGGCCTGGCTGCCGCGGCCCCCGAACCCTGAGGTGCGGTTCATGGTGCCGTTGAGGTTGGGCGCCGGCATGCCCTTGCCGCCGCTGAAGGGGTCGTCGTCCCCCAGCACCAGCACCTCGCCGCCAGGGGCGCCCTTGCGGCCCCGACCGCTGCTCGCCTTGCTGTGTGCCGAGGACGGCCCCGCGGGCGGGTCTTTGATCCGGTAGGTGCTTTGCAGGGAGGACCAGATGTCGTCTGTGGGGGCTGGCGGGGGTGGCGGCGGGGGTGGCGCAGCAGCAGCAGGCTCAGGGTCATCCGCCAGCTCCGGTAGTTGCTGCTGCAATGACGGTAACGAATGCACCGGCTGCGGTTGTTGATACTGCTGCTGGTATTCTTGTTGTGGTGGTTGCTGCTGCTGCTGCTGCTGCGGCTGCTGTATCGGTACCCCCATCGAAGGCTGCGTGCCCAGAGCCGGCAGCATGGCTGGCTGCGGGGCCGGTGCCTGGGCGAGTGGCGCCGAGTCCATGGGTTGGAAGCTCTGCAGTGAGGAGGACTGAGCTGGGGGCGCCCCAAAGCCACCTCCACCACCACCTAAGTTTAGTGACACCTGCTCCGGGAAGTACGATGTGTCTGCAGGCTCATCCGCACGAGCCCTGCGCGTGCATAAACAGACAGCCGCTGCATCAACATGCAGCAGGGTAGACACCGTACTGCAAGGCAGCATCCCGTATCACCCAAAGACGCCAGCTTCCACGTTGAGTCGTCGACCTGCCCACCCGCACCCCAGCCGCGACTCACGAGGGCTGGTACGTGGGCTTGGAGGCGCCGGTGGGCGGCGTCATAGGCGGCGGCGGCAGGGCCGGCACTGCCGCCACCGGCAGAGTGCCAGCCTGCAGGAATGCGTAGGAGTCGTTTTAGCGCCCGCATAGGACAACGCCGTCCAACAGCAGCCCCCAGCGGAGCGCCACTGCGTCGGGGTCCAACGCGGTCCAACAACCGCACGTCGAGGGCGTGTCGCTCTACCCTCTTACCGGCTTCGAGTCATCTTCAAACTCAGACACTCCAGCCTTGACTATTTGGTCTACTCGCCGCGCGGCTTCACGCGACTCTGCGGGTCAGCGCGCAGTTTCGAGGGTCAGTCGCGGGGCACATTTGCATCCGCCAAGGGAGCTCACCTTTCGCGCGCGCTGCTTCGGGTGCCTGTGGATCAGGTTGTCGGCTGCAAGGGCACATACGAAACTCCGTTATGTCGCGTGGCCGAGCTTATGCACTGCGCTGCAGCTTACTTCGCAGGCTTGCTTTCAGGCGTGAACTCGGCCGACGCGGCTGACGAGCCCGTCTTCGCATTTGGCGCAGCTGTAAGGGCTGCCGACGGTGCAACGTCGGCACCTGCCGAACACAAAGACATACGTGAGCAAATAATGAGAAATGAGCTGACGTGCAGGACTCACCCTTGCTCGCACCACAGCCTATTTTTCCTGGCTGCTTTGAATGGGCCGCAATAGGGCCGGGACGACTAGTCGGGACAGAACTTGTGCAAGGCCCACTTCGAGGACTGCAGCAGCACAGTGAGCTAGCCTAGCGAAAAAACAACGCTTTACACACAACCCAGCAACAAAAGGCCTTTATCTTCTATCGCCTCCGAAGGAGTCGGGTTCGCTGGGAATAGCTTTGGTCCCCTACAGTAGAACACGTAAAGGCAATCAAGAAATGTGCGTAACCGTAGTGAGTGGAATTTGTTCAAATGCGTGCGTAGGATAAGCACAGCAGAACAAACCAGTGGTGAAACTGATGGGGCAAGTTTCCAAATGCTCAGACGCGTTCTTTCGGGGTGCAACCATGTAAACGCTCGCGTCCAACGACGACAAAGCAAATAGCGACCCAGGCACATAGCGACTTCCGGCGGGCACCCAACTGCCCGTGCCGAGCGGGGTTCAGCCAGCCACCGGCGATGCGACAGGTGGTGGTTGGTAGCGGTTCTCTCCTGTTCCCTGCCTTGCCAAAAGCACGACGGGATATAAGCCAACGGAGGCCGTTGCTTACGTTATGAGTTCGGTGAACAAGGCCGATGGACAAGTACGGTAGACATGATAGCCAATTGGAGGGAGTGCCACAGCCACAGCCGGGCATCCACAGTGTCCAACGCAAGCACAGCAGGCAACAAACCAAACGGCAAATCCTACCACACACCATGCCATGCTATGCTCGCCAGCCAAGACCGTAAACCAGACACCGGCAGGTCTCAACCTGCGCGCTGGCGCTGCTTTTGGGGTGGCGCCGCGCTCTCCTCCACGTGATCATGCCTGCCCCCTCCGCTACGCAGTTGCACGCCGCCATTGCTGAACAGGCCCTGCGCCGCCGCAGCAATCGCCAGGCCCTGCACCGTCTCCGGGCCCTGTGCCGCTGCCGCAGCCGCCAGGCCCTGCGCCACCGTCGCAACCGCCAAGGCCAGTGCCGCCGCCGCAGCCTCCAGGGCCAGCGCCACCGTCGCCCCCGCCCCAGGGTTGCACGGCACGTAGCACGTACTAACGCGCACTAATTGTGCGTACTACGTACTAGTACGCTGTCCTTGTAGGCATATAGGGTAGTACGGGGGAAAGTGCGGTGTGCCAGGAACAGGTTGGGACATCCATGGCCATCCCAAGGGATGCTGAGCTGGGGTGTTGGGCATCAGCAGACGTTTCCGAACTGGCTCTAGCTGCTTGTTCTATTCACACCATTCTAGCCTCAAATGTAAACTGGTTTACATGCGAATGGGCGGCCATAGCTGCCTTGTCCCACATCGTAAGTTCGGATACCGCTCTCTCGGCAGTTCAGACGTCCAGACGGTTCAATTGTCGCGCACCCCATATAGCAACGATAGAGAACAAACAGCATCGTACGTAGCAGGTTGATGCCAAATCCCTTGCAGTGGAAGAACTACACTGGGTAGCCGTGCCAGTTCCTTCACCCGAAGTGTGAGGGATGCATGCAGTATCCGCCTGTGTCCCAGGTCCGTCAAGACTCCACTCAGTCGAGCAGGCGAGCCCGTCCACGAGCTACTTCCTCCCTCTGGCCCCTCCCCATAACAACCCACCGCCTATTGAGCCCACTCACAAAACGCACAGTGAACAGGCAAGCAAACACAAACACGCCGGGCTACTGAGCATGCATCCTTCAGCCGCTCAAGCACCCACTCACACGCCCTCGCCGCCATAGGCCTCAGTCAGTTGTCTGCCAGGCGCCAGGGGCTCCACGCCTGCACTCACACGCGAACGTGGCAGCTCCATGCCCCCGAGCCCCCAAGCCAGTCGGACCCCCGCCGCCGCCTTGGCTGCTGCCTCCTGGGGTGCCTTACGCCAGGTCCACTGCGAAGCCGTACTTGACTGGCTTGGACAGGTCCGTGGCCTGCAGCTGCAGCGAGCCAGTCACCTGCGAGGCGGAGGAGGGAGTGGCGGTGTGTAAAGAGTGAAAGAGTAATAGGGACAGGATGCACCGTACGGCTGGTGCATTTGTGCTTTCTGACCAACCGATGTTGTGTACCGGATGTCCGTCCTTGTCACCGGGAGCCCGCTCCCCACGCATTACAGACGCATGTGCGCAATGGCTTCCGCGTCGTTTGCCCTGCTCATTCCTACAGATGCATGGTTCATTGCGTCCTTCCACTGCCTTTGTGCCTTCCCAACGCACACACATGTACACGCCCTTGATGTCTTCGAGGTGGGTATCAAACGTTTGCCTTGTCTGCTTTGCTAGTTAGAACGTGCGTACGTGTGTTTAAGCCTGGGTGGCGATGTCGAATGCGGCTACAGTCAGCACCGCCCACATGCGCAAGACCGAAGAGCTCATCGCCTTCTTTGTACCGGTTTGCGGGATGGTTTGCTGGGAAACTGGCACCTCGGTGCCTTTCGGGGATGGGGGCCATTGTCGCGTGCCACTCCGTTGTCAAGCATAGGCGACGCTCTCCCCCTCGCTCCATTGCATTGGGTTTGGTTTAGTTTCGGCTGGTATTTACAGCCCCCCCCCCCCACACACACACACGCACCTTCTCGCCGCCCTGCAGCTTGGTCTCGTACAGAGCCGACAGCGCGCCGCTGCCGTCCAGCTTGAGCTTGGTGAGCGCGCCATTGGACAGCTTGCGCGCGTAGGCCAGCGCGAAGGTGGTGTCGGAGGTGGCCAGCTTGCGGGTCACCTCGGCGCCCACGGTTGAGGTGGAGGTCAGGTTGTGGCTGTAGATGAGCTTCAGGGTCTTGGTCAGGTCCGTCAGGTGAGCCGCCACCTGAAAGTCGGGCGCGTGGTAGCCTGCAGGCGGGACGATACATAGATGCGGACACAGTCAGTCAGAGGGGCATCAAAAAGGATGCTGTACTGTGGCATGGGTTGGTGTGCCAGCGAGGGCAGGCCGGGGAGGCGCGGCCAGGCATCGCACGTGATGAGTCAGGCCGCTGTACGGATGTACCAGTAAGCAACTGTACAGCCGCGTCACACTTGAAGTCGCCCCATCTAGCCCAGCCCCCTGATGCTACATGTAATTGGCGCTGCCCACACCCTGGCCCGTTGCTTACCCAGGGCAAAGTTGTATTTGGTGACGGCCGCCTTGGCGGTGTCGTAGCTGGTCTCAGCGCCTAGCACGAAGGACTGGTAGCCGGTGGAGGCAGCCACGTCCACCACGGGCGAGGCGTTTAGGCCGATGGTGGACTTGAGGGCCAGGTAGGGCATGCTGTAGTCCAGCGTCAGCTTGGCGGTGGCCGGGTCGGGCAGGACAGCCGAGGTGGTCAGCTTAATGCCGGGGGCGACATCGTTGATTGACGCCGTCGCAGTGACCTTGTTGTCGGGCGACAGAGCCACGTCCACCGAGTACTTCTTGGTGCTGTAGGCTGCCTTGAGCGACGCCTCCACCTTGTCGGCCTTCTGCACGGTCGTCGCCGTGAGCGCAACACCGGACGCGGTAGTGCTGCTCACGGACAGTTTGGGGTCGAAGCTGAAGGTGCCAGTGGGCTTATCACCACCCAGCAGGCCCTTAGCGGCCTTGCCAATGTCTCCGAAGCTGACGACGGGCATGGTTGCAGGGTCCTTGCCGGAACTTGATGGATTCTAGAGGTGGTTTCGGGACGGTACAGGCAAGAGACACGAGGCTTCTTTGTCTTGCAAGGTGAGTAATGGGTAAGAGCGTGAAAAGCTTACAGTGCATTAGTGCGCCCGCATGGCTTTTTCCGGTCCATCGGTGATTTCCGCGCATGCACGCCTCCGACAACAGAGACTTTTGCGGAGGTAGGTGGAAAGCAATCTACCTCATTCGCAAACGAATGGGAAGGCCAATGCTTTCGATTAGCTTGAAACGTGCGCGCAGGTGCACGTTGCAAAAGCTTTCGGAGGCTCCGCCAGCCGCGCTTTTGGGGCAACAAACAACACTTTGCCTTCGTAGTAAACTTCACATACTGTCGCGTTTCTTTATAAGGGTTAGCCGCGAGGCAGCAGAGCTGGTTGGAGCCATGCCCGGGCCTTTTCGAGGGCGGGAACTGCCAGCGTTACAACGCTAATCCGGTTGCACTTGAGTGTCAAATTGAGCCCTCACAAGTCTAGCGGCGACGGTTGTGCGGACCACTTTTGGACGGCCTCTGGAAAGCCAGCTGGAAGACATGCGGCACGCGCTAGCCGCGAGGGCGTGTCTCCAGCACCGGCACTTGTAGCGCAGCTCCCAAGCGATGGCGCAAGTCGCGGCGGTGGTGGGGATGTGTGGCGGCGGCTGGAGGCGTGGCAGGGCAACAAAGGCGGGTTGGGCACTTGGGCAGCGGGGTCAGGGAAAACATGGCGGGGGGGTGCAATGGGATAGTGGTAAGGCAGGTTGGTTTGGGTTTTGGCCCGCCCCCGCCGGGGTACTCCTCGACTCAGGCTGGGGCCATCATCGGGCTCGGTGCACGCGCACCAGCGATGGTGCACGTCACGGCCATGTCCACGTCCTAGACATCCAACTCACGCATCCTAGCGCGACTCAAGCTGCCGAAGCCATCTACGTCAGCACCTGCAACGGCCACGTGCCCCCATCAGTAGTCAGGCGCAGGAGCGAAGAATTCTCCACAGCTGCCGCGCTATTCCGCACCACCTGTCTAGCACGCATGGCCCACAGCCACCAACACACATGCTTGCCGGCTCAGCAGCCGCCGCAGTACAGCCTTCGTGGGGGGTGCAGCTGATTCCCAGAACCCAACAGCAGGGCAGGAGTGCGCGGCCGGTCGAACGCCGGAGTTTCTGTACCGACGAGTTGCTGGCTGGCTGGAAGTTTGCTGATGCGCATTCCTCACGCTCCGGGCAAACATGGCGGGGGATAACACGGTGCACTACACGGCGCTTGGCAGGCGAGGACGCCTTGTGTCAGTGTGCGATGGTCTTGCTCAGAGGAGCTGATCTGCTGGGCTACTGGGGGACAAGTTGTGGGACTAAAAGCGTGGAAGACACCTGGGCAGTAGTCTGGGCACCCACTAATCAAGTACCTTGACCAAGAACCGTGGAATCACCGTGGGGCAGGGCTTGCATCTTCCAGGGGTAGGCCGCCGCCGCCTGCCGCCGCTGGCAAGAAGGGCCCTAACCACGTTCTCGCCCATGGCACCCAGGAGCCCCCAAATGCCGGGTTTCTAGCGTTTGGCCAACCCCCATTAGTCGCCGGCGCCGCTCGCTCCACAACGCCTCGGCCCCCTCCCATAAGTACTATCGCTTGCAACTAACACCTCTGCCCGCTCGTGATGGAACATGGCAAGGGGCAGGAAAGCGTAGTCCCGATGTGTGTGGCTCCCACCCGTGCCCACATAAATGCGTAGCAAGAAGGGACAAGGCATTGGTGCGTCGTTCGCGCGCTGTTACTGTACCGACGGTAGCTGGCAGGTTGTGTCGATGTTTTGCTGACGCGCATTCCTCACGCTCCGGGCGCCCGGCCAAGGCGATAGCACCACACAGACTCAATGCGACGCCACACCGCGCGGATAGCATAGCCGATGCGCACCTGCAGGCAGTCGACCGGCGTCCACGGATGAGCTGTGTAGACGAGCACTAGCGTAATGCCTGTACTCCGCTAGTTTGGCTCGGTTTGAGTTTAGTTTGGGCTGGCATTTACAACCCCCCTACGATGATGGGGTTGAACTACCGCCCCCCCTCCCCGGGAAGGGGCACTCAAGCGAAATTCGATGCAGCCCCACGCGGCGAGAATGCACCCCCGGACACGCCCAATCTTTCTCGCCCGAGGGCCTGCATTGGAGTCCGTTTCTTGCCGCTCCCCGAAGATGCAAGCCATAATATGACGCACGACCCAACGGCTCAACCAAATCTTCTTGAGCTCGACCATCTGATCGCAAGCGTTCCAGGCCGAGTACTCCATTCACCGTGCCCGCCGCTTCAACCTGTACTGGCAGCGATATACGCCGCAGTCACCTCATTTCAGTGTACCTGCAACTCGATGCATATCCGGCCACACTCACTCGCGCATGCAGTGCTGCCTTGTGACTTCAACAGCAGCCTCAGCCTACACACGAACCAGTGCCCCCTCAAAGCCTCATGATGGCTCTCATCCTCCTGAAAGTGGAGACCGCCGCTATCTAGGGGAGGGGTAACGCTCACATACCAACACACGCCACACATCAGTACGCTCCTCGTCCCAGTCAAGTCACGCTACCTGTCCTCCCACTGTTCTTCTTATGTTACGCGTGCACGTGCACCTCCTCCTCGTCGCAACCCACCAGCTTCGCCTGTCCGCCTTGCCACCCCAGCACAACTGCCTCCGCCGCCACTGCACCTTGCCACCTCAGTCACTCGGCACCTAGTAGCCGCCCTTGGCCGCGGCCATGGCGCCGGACGCGGCCGCCGCGATGGCGGCGTCGCTGGCGTTGGGCAGGTAGTAGTACTTGCCCTGCGCTGCCTTGGAGATCTCCTCCGCAAAGCCGGTGCTCACGAACTTGTTCTCCGTGTCAATGACAAGCACGTTGATGCCGGCGGACGCGGCCTTCTTGGCCATGTCGCGCACCTCGTCCTTCAGCGAGTCGGCGGTGGGCTTGGGCGCGTCGGGCTTGAGCGCCTCGGGGTCCTCGTTGGACTTGGCCAGGCTGACGTTGGCGCGGCCGTCCGTGATGAGCACCATCATGACGCGGCCCACCTCGCCCGCCTGGCTGGCCTGCATGCCCACACGTACCGCCGTGGACAGGCCGTGCGCAAGGGGCGAGCCGCCGCCGCAGGGCAGCGAGTCCAGGCGGCGGCGGGCCATGGCGATGGACTTGGAGGGCGGCAGCAGCACCTCGGCCTTGTCGCCGTAGAAGGGGATGAGGCACACCTGGTCGCGGCTGGTGTACGACTCAGCCAGCAGGCGCATGCAGGCGCCCTTGGCGGCGCTCATGCGGTTCAGAGCCATGGAGCCGGACGCGTCCACAACAAAAATCACCAGCGCACCGGCCTTGCGGGCCAGCTTCTTGGAGCGCACTGTTGAGGAAGTGGGAGGAGGGGTGCGGGGAGGGAGAGAGGAAGGAGAGAAAGGCACAGTGGTCAGTGCGAGGAGTAGAGCTTCTGACAGCTGCCAGCCCTTAAGAGCACACGAGTCCTGCAGCAGTAACTAGGCCCAATGATTGCGCCGGGATGCGCTGTACTCACTGTCTGGCTTGTCCACGTACACCTTGCGCTGCACCTTGCCCTCGCTGATGGCCTGCTGCCGGCGAATCTGTGTCGGACCGTGCACGGGGGTACAGCGGGGAGGACAGGTCAAGCTCTGACCGTGATGCTCAGAAGAAAACATGCCCCATTCAGCTCCCTTAGGCCCACATACCCTCGTGCCCCAATTCACCACCCACCACCTCGGGCACTCACCTTCTGGTAGGGCGCGGCGGCGCGAAGCGTGGCGTCCACTGCCAGGCGCTTGACCTTGTCACCCTTGGGCAGCATGGGCTTGATGTAGCGGCCGCGGTCGTCGCTGAAGATGAGCGTCTTGGCGCGGCCGGAGCGGCCCTGCGCGCGCTGCTGCTGCTGCGCGAACATGAGGATGGAGGGGTCCATGATGACGCCCTCGGACTCAAACATGAACTCCTGAGGGATCTGTGGATACACACAGGGTGAAGGGGAGAGATGAGAAAGCAGTCCGGTGGAAGCGGAGCAGCGAGATCCGGTTGGCGCAAGTATTCAGCATTGCACGATGGCACTCTTATATGAATATCGTGCGCTCGCCGTGTTGATAGCCAGCCCTTCCGTTGCTGGCCATGCGCGGCCGCATTGCCTCCGCCCCGCCCCCCGCCTTCGCCCGCAAGCCGCCGCGCCGCCTCTCACCTCGGGCTCGTCCTGGTCCTCGTTCTCCTTCTCCTCCTCCTCCTTCTCGTCCTCCTTCTCCTCCTGGTCCTCGTCCTCCATTTGGTCCTGGAATGGGGGCGGAATATGGGGAGTACAGGGTTGTGGAACATGTACACAAAGACAGCTGCACAAGTCAAACAGCAGCCACACCAAGGCTAACCACCTGAGCAATCAAATACGTTTACGTACCTGCGGCGGCGGCGGGGGAGGGGGCGGGGGCGGCGGCGGGGGCTGCTCCTGCTCGGGCGGGGGCTGGTCCAGGATGGTGGCGCGCGGCAGGATGACCAGCTGCACGGCCTGGCGCAGGTCATCCTTGTTCACACGCTCACGGCCCTCCAGAGCCGCACACGCCTTGGCACACTGGAGGCACAGGGCGCACGGACACACGCAAGGGGAAGGAAATGTGTGTAAGTGTGGTCGCACAACGTCGTCTGCCCCTGCATCTCCTTGCCACCCCAGCAACTCGCTCGAGACACGTCAGCCAGATCCCGGCCACTGCTGGTACTCCAATCAATCTTGATCGCACCCCAACTGTTGACTGCCGGTATTGCCACCCCGCCTCCCCCACTGCGATGATCATGGCAATCGTCAACAACCATTTCTTTGCTCATAGTGTCTTCATCCCAAGCATCAGCATCTTGCCCATTCACCCAAGACCCTGCTCTGCCCCGCGCCGTACCCCCACCCACCATGCCCCCATAGCCCCTCCATCCGGCCCCTGTTCCTGTTCGTCCGCCCCCGTTTCCATCTCCCACTTCCATAAACGCTGGGTGTATATTTGTTATTCCCCGCTTACCCAACCCCATGTCCTCTCCTTTTTCCCTGTACCTCCCAACCCCAAGGCCCACTGTACATCCTTGCTGTCGTGATACGACCTCTACCCCATTCTCCCTATATCAGGGGTTGGATTGACTCGCAAGTAATAGGCCCTGTTGGGCCGGCGCTTTTGGGGTCATTCTATAATTCACGACACTTGCAACAACCCACCCCGGCTCCCCTCGCCCTCGCTTCTGTCGCATCCCCTCGCCCCTTCCCCCTCCAACTCCTCACCTTGACCGCGTACAGCTCCGCGCGGTGCCCCTGGACTCCGCCGCGGCGCGCCTCCTCCACAATGTAGGTCACCTGCTCCGGCGCGATGGTCACGTCCTTCAGGTACTCGCGAGCCAGGATGACCTGCGGGTGGGGATGGCGGGATGGTTGCAAGGATGTTTGGAAAAGCGGTACAGGATGGTGGGGAGTGAGTCAGGCGGGGTTTCATGCAGGCAACTGGATAAGTGGGGATTCAAAGAGATGAGTGGTGAGCAGCGCCCTCATCCAACAAAGCCAGCCAGCCAGCCCACGCAACAAACAAACGCACGGCCCCCGCCACTCACCGAGGTGCGCAGGGCGTCGGTGAGCTCCGCGGTGTCGTCAATAGTGTCCTGACGGATTGAAGGGCAAGGGGAGGGGCGGACAGGAAGCGGGATTCTATTAGCCGCCCGCTCAGCGCCGTTTCAGGTGAATCCAGTCAACTGCACTTCCTGATGCGCTTGACTACGAATACAAGCCCACCCTCTGTCGCGAGCCCGGGCTTGGCCCGAGCGTGCGCCACAATCCTGCCCCCTCACCGCTCGTGCCCGCTTCCGTACTGCTCCCCGCATCGTACACACGCACATACCTAAAACCCACCGACATCCAGTCACTTTCCCCCACCCACCTGCGGCTTGTCCTGGAAGCGGATGGCTGCGTCAATGGCCTTGACGCGCTCGTCGCTGGTGCTGGGGACGTCGGCGCTGAGGCCAATGGCGATGCGGTCCAGCAGGTGCTCACGCAGAGGGCCCTCCTCGGGGTTGTAGGTGGCAATCAGCAGCGGCCGGCAGCTGCACGGGGCGGGGCAGAGGTGGAGGGGGGGGGCGGTTAAAGAGCGTGCAGTAAGAGTGTGTATCGAAGCTTCCAAGGGAACCAACGGACAAGTGCACGGCCCAGCACCCGCACCTGCGCTCCAATGCCGCGCCGTCCCACAAACACACCCAGCGCGCGCACTCACGGGTGGCTGATGGAGATGCCCTCGCGCTCCACCACGTTGACTCCGTCCGACAGGATGGACAGCAGCAGGTTGGCAATGCCGTCATCCAGCAGGTTGATCTCGTCCACGTACAGGATGCCGCGGTGCGCCTCAGCCAGCAGGCCGGGCTGGAACACAGTCTTGCCCTCCTGCAGGCGGGGACAGGGGAGGAGAGGGGAGAGGAGAGAACTGGCGGTGAGTATTCCAGCCCATGCTAAACGATCATGCCAAACTGGTGGTGAGGAGGGTGCGGGCCACACTGTGGCAGCCTTTGCGCTTCTGACTACAGCCGCTGCCCCCACCAAATGCTTTTGCCGTCCTCTTCCGGCCCTTCCTCTTCCCCGTTGCTCCCCGTTGAATTGGCGTGGTTAAACTCCGGCTGCCCTACCCGGCCGTTCCCCTCTCCTCCCTTGCTGGCTCACCTTCATGGACGCCTCAATGTCCACAGTGCCCACCAAGCGGTCCTCAGTCACACCCAGAGGGATCTGCACAAACGGCGCCGAGCGCATCTTGGTCTTCACAGGGCCGCCCGCATACTTCTCAGCCAGGCCAGCCTGTGGACGAGGAAGGGAATGCCGGAAGGAGGACATGGAGGACCGTGTCAGGAGGAAAGACTTGGTTCAGGGCACGGGGGACTAGACGGTCAACACAAGCACAGAGCAAGGCCCTGCGCTGTGTTGCCAACATCTGTGATACATGGTGCCCAATCCCACTCCACCAATCCCACTCCATGCCGCCCCAAAGTCACTGCCCGCCCCGCCATCCATCTTTGCCTCCCTGTCTCTCTTTCAAAACCTCCTGTGTCACCTTCCCTGCCTCACCTCCCAGGAGCGGGGGTCCTCGGGGTCGGCGTTGCAGATGCTGCCCTCCACCACCTCAATGGGCGGCAGCAGAGCGTGCAGGCCGCGAGCCATGATGGACTTGGCGGTACCGCGGCGACCGGCGATGGCGATGCCGCCCAGCCCGGTGTCCACGGCGCCCAGCAGCAGCGCCTGCTTGATGTTGTCCTGGCCCACCACGGCCGCCAGAGGGTACGAGCGGGCCAGGCGGGTCGACACATCCGCATCGAAGCCCTTGGAGTCCTCCTCAGACACCTTCATGGCTGCAGGTAGGGATGAGCAAAGGACGACTATTAGACAACGAGCAAACGAGACACAATTGGAAGATTGCAGGGTGGTGGAACCTGGGGGTGACACAGACCTGGCACAGGTGTTGATGGTGGGCACGCACGCAACCTTGCGCAACACCGGAAGTTCCCCCGCGCGGCCGGTGGACACAAGCAAAGATCTCTCGCAACAAAATTAAACAAATGGTAATTCCCTGTTTTCTAGCTTGTCGGGCACGCTAAATTGCACCCCAGCGCTCGGCGTGACCGCGAAATGGGTGCATCGCCCGGCTTGCGCAAACGGGGTCCAAGTCCAGATCTTCCGTGCCTAAACCTATCAGTGGTATCTTTGGTACATATCAAAGTAGGCGCTCACCGCGCAGCTCAGCAGCGGAGAGCTCGGCCACGGCAGAACAGGCGAGACGCTGTTGGCGCTGCACGCTGTTAAGCACAGCGGGGCGAGAGACCTGCGCAATCTTGGCACCGCTGAAAGCCTTCCGGAGGCTTCGCCGGCCGCACCCAGTAACGCTGGGGCCAGCGAGCTCATGGCAGAGAGACTTCATTTCCTTGGCGAGCAGCGGGGACAGCCCCAGACGCTCCCAGAGGATCTAGTTCTTGACTATCAGCTGTCCGCGTCCCTTGGTGCCCGCGGATCTAGTCGAAGCACAAATCACAAGCACGCAAGTCCGGGCCAAAATGGTCAGTCGCGACACGCAGCGACTTATTAATAAGGTCAAGAAGTAGGCTGTCCTGGTTGTGGGGACGCCGAACACAGCATTTTTGGCCCGTGAGTCTGAGGAGCTGCAACCAGCGCGACGATCAGCCCGATGCATGGGCTTCATTGATTGCGATTTCGCACGCCCACGCTGGCCTTCCCGGCAGGCGCGTTCAATAACATAGTAAATGCTTACACAGTTTCATACCCTCAAGCAGCCAGCGGCCAACGGACTGGTGTCGCGATGTGAACCTGACAAGCTCACGTGCACTGCGTGCCGCGGCTTTAAAACATCGACCGGGATGTTCACTTGCTGAAGAAGATGATACGTGTCGATATGTGTGTGACCGCGCGCTGGGCGGTTGGAGTTGGCGGTAGCGTGGCGTGTCATGTTGTCGGCAGCTCCAGGCAGTGGGCAGTGGGCAGGCTGGGCCAGGCTGGGCGCGATGGGACAGGGAAAGGGGCACGTTGGCTTAGTCCCGTAGTGTGCAAGGTGTTCCCAGATCCCAGTGCAACCAATTTGAGGCATGAGTGCGAGGGTGGGTGAGGGGGTGAGGGGTTGGGTGCGAGTGGGGGTGGGGGGGTTGATGCGGTTAGACAGCAGTACCTTTGTTTGGAATTCAGCCCCATACCGCTTGGTAGATGTAGCAGAAAGGTCACCGGGTTCAGGTTAACTTGAGAGTTGCGGGCAAGGTTGTGGGGAGGTCGCTGTAAACGCCCCGCGGAGCAGGCAGCCCCACAGGGAATTGTAGTATCATAATACCAAACAGCTTTGCCGACAGGTGTATTGAATAGATAGCCGCCCTAAACGTGCAAGTGCCGGCAACTTGCGTCAGGTTGCCACGGTTTGGCCACCGACGGCCTTGCCGCTTGCGCTTCCTTGAAGAATGGCAACAACCGAGGCTTCAAAAAACCATGACATCACTCTACTAGACGTGCTGCGGGAGCTTGACGCGGAGGCGCTGCGGGCGTTCTTCGATGACTATTATTGCTCCGACTTCCGAGGCGCGCGACGCACGTGCAGAGCTCTTCGCGACCTCGTCGACAGTAACATCCACCATGCATACTTCCACCTCGCGAAGCGCATGCTGGCACCATGGCGCCCTGGACAAGCCTCGCCGCTCGCCCGCTTCCAGCGCGTCTCCACCTTGACGCTCCGCATTCCCGACCCCGCCGATCCGTCCGAGGTAGAGGAGGAGCCGGCGTGGGTGCAGCCGCCCCCCGCGACCGAGCCCGCCCCCCACCTGCTGGCTGCGCTGTGCTTCTCCGGCGTGGGGCTGGAGGTGACGTCCCGCATCCGGCACCTGCGCCTGGTGTGCGAGGTGGCGGGCGATGTGCCGGCGATGCTAGGCTGTGCCGCGGCTCTGGGCGGGCGGCTGGGTGGCGTGACGCGCCTCACCCTCATCGCCAACCCCGACACGGATCTCTATTTCAAAAACCCCATCGGCCTTTGGACCGAGTACGCCGCGCTGTCCGCCTCCCTGCCCGCCCTCACCCACGTTGAGCTGCCCTACCTCAGCTGCCTCCAGGGCATACACGCCTTCGCCCACAGCCGCCTGACCCACATCAGCACATGCTGTGGCGGCAATGGTGGCCTGCTGCGGCTGAGCCAAGTCCGCAGCCTGTGCCAGCTGCCTCAGCTGCAGGGCCTGGAGGTGAGCGGCAGGCTGCTTGAGGACCCCTACGGGTACGATGGCGCGATGAGGCAGGGCCTGGCGCAGGCTGCGGCGGCGGCGGCGGCGGGCGTACCGGGTGACGACGAGGCCGACACGGCCACCTGCGCCGAGGTCGGGCCGCCGGCAGTGGAGCAGCTGTGGGCCCTGCGGCACCTGCTCACGCGTGCGCCGGCGGCGCTTGAGCAAAGCTTTACGCTCCATGGGTTCGCGCTACACAACTACAACGAGCGGCCGCGCCAGCAGCTGGGGGACAACCGCAACGAGGACGAGGAGGAGGAGGAGGAGGAGGAGGAGCATGGGATGCAGGAGTACGCGAATGTGGAGGATTTGTGTGTTTGCCTGGAGGCAGGCAGGCTGGTCCGGGTGACGGTGGACGCCTGCAACGCCAGGGGCCTCAACTACCTGGCGGCGGCGCTGCTGCCCAAGCTGCTGACGACAGCAGGGCTCCCGCCGCACCGCCGCCGCCATCAGCCGCACCAGCTGCCGCTGCTGGCGCTGCAGCGAGTGGACCTCCCCTCCCCCGCCCGCATGCGCCGCTACCTGCAGCCGCAGCAGCCCCTGCCGCGGCTGCTGGCGCTGTGCGACCGCGTGGAGGTGGGCGAGCTGGGGCTGGGCCTGGGCGGCGCCTTCACCCGTACGAGCCCCTGCCCCGCCGCGGACCTGACGGCGGCGGTGCGGGCGGTACTGCCGCTTACGGGCTGGCCGCATAGCCTGATGGTCTGGAACAAGTGCGACGTATGGCTGCAGCTGCAACTGGCCCCGGACAAGCAGGAGGAGGGAAAAATGGGTGGTGACACAGCTGCAGCTGCCACCACTACTGCCACAGCTGCTGCCACCTCTGCTGCTACCGCGGCTGCCGAAGTGGCGTCGCCAGTGCCATGCCTCAGCAAGGAAAGCACGGGTGATGATGTGTTGCGGCGGGCGGTGGGCGCAATGTGGGCGGCCGCACAGTCGCCTGCCGCCGCGGCGGCGACTGTGGAGGCGGCAATGGCGGCCCAGCCAACCACGTGTGTGGATTCGGACGGCGAGGAGGTGCGGGAGAAGCCGCCGTCCTCGCGCCTCTTTGTGCTGCTGCGCGGGCCGCTCATCGCGCAGCAGCTCATGCCGCCCGGGCACAGCGGCACAGGCAGCGGTGTAGGTGAAGGCCTTGTTGGAAGTGACGGCGTTGGAGGTGTTGGCGGCGGCGGTGGTGCGGGTGATGACCAGCCGTTGCTGCAGCAGTGGCTGCGCAGCCTTTTGAAGCGGCGGGGACGGCAGGCGGTAGCGGAGGCGGCGGAGGCCGAGGAAAACGACAACGAGGAGTCGGTGGAGGCGGCGCCCAAGAAAGGAGCGCTGGCGAGGCTAATGGCTGCGCGACCGCGCTTCTGCTCGCTCGTGGTCGTACCTGCCGCCGCCTTCGTCGCGGTGCACTGCGAGCGGCCGCGTGTCATGCTGCGACTGCTGCGTGCGGCCGTGGCGGCGGCGGCACGGACGCCGGCGGGCGGCTGCGGCCTGCAGGTCGCGGCGCTGTCCAGAGTGGGCTACGACTCATATGGCATGTGTTGTCACCTTGATTGGGCGCTGGACAAGGCCGTGCAACAGGTGGGTCGGGCCGCACGGTGAGGCAGCTGGCTGAGGCTGGCTGAGCGCTCAGCGCCGGGCTGGTGTACATTAGCACCCCAACGCACTGCACTCGCGCTTGCTCACTTGCTTGTTTCAAATACCGCCGTGAGTATTACGTATTAGGTGTCCCATCACTGCTGTTGTAGCTATGTGCACAACTGACGCCGGCGGCTGCACGGGTGCCTCTTCGTGTGGCCATGATCGCAGGCGCTGCAGGAGCTGTGGGACTCCGGCCCGGGTGGCGGCGGAGGGATTGGCGGCGCCGGGGCGTCAACGTCTGGGGCGATTGCGCTGGCGGGCGAGACGCAGGGCCAGCAGGGGCAGCAGCGGCTGGCGGCAGGGCCCAGTGGTGCGCCGGGCGGAGGAGCAGGCAGTGGCCGGCGCAGTGCTGCCGCCGCTGAGGCCGACCGCCTGGCGGCCCTGCATCAGCTGCTGGCCGTGACGCACCAGACGCGGCAGGGCATTTGCAAACTGTCTGCCGAACTACGTTAGGCACTTCTATTTACTTAAACAACATTGTGCGTCGTGCTGGCGTCAGCTGGAGAAATAAGCGGCGCTGCTGGTACTGAAAGCCATTCTCCCCATCAGCACCATGCAGTCCATGCTTGCGATCGCATTGGCGGGCGCGTCGACCAGCAGCGCTGGCATGTGGTCATCCATGGGCACTTAGGCACGGAGCGCGATCTGATGCCCAGTGCATTGTGTAGTAGTGGAGGCCGGGACGCCGGGAGGCATCCGCGGGTACTCCTCGGTGCGTACACGGTAGCAGGAGCGCCCGAGGTGTGGGCAGTAGGCAGGCTGGGCTAGGATGGGCGCGACAGGGTAATGTAACGGTGAGGTTGCCGTAGCCCCGTAATGTGCAGCATATGCCCAGGCCCCAGCTTTCAACAAGCAAACTGCGGTGGCAAGGCATGAGCGCGCGGCTGGTCTATTGCCGGAGCTGCTGTATCGACAAGGTGCTGGGTTGATAGGAGGCTGGTGTCTTGCTGATGCGCAGGGTGGCTTGGGTGGGCGGCAGGTGGCACGCTGTTAAAGTTGGGGCTGCGGCGCGTCATGGATGCGCCACGTTGCCACATCGTTACAGTTAGGATTGAAAACAGCATGTCTGCTGCGTGGCGTGCAGGTAGTAACTGCACAAACCGTTGGGAAGAGCGGACGCGAGGGGGAGAGCTGCACACCTGCAGTCGCTCAGGAGTCCGGGGCTGACACGCGGATGAGCAAAAGGAGTTCGTGGCATAGTAGTCATGTTTGCCATGCACTTGTCTTCAACCAAGCACATTGTAAGCTCTTGGACAGACTATGCAAGCCTAAGGTGCAGGCTAAAGCTGTGTGGATACACCGGCGACATGCCGCAGCAAAAAGATGACTGCTATAGTCGCGCTACAATGTCAAAGTAACCACAAGTAATGCAGCTTGGGAAAATGCGCCCACGGTTACTATCAGGCCTTCTATTGCTGTTGGTGGGCGGGCAACCTTGGCTTAAGCAATGGGCGTGGGCGCAGCGCGTCGCTGAGCTTCGCACAGGAATTATTGAGCTGAGGTGAGCGTGAGGTAGCGCCGGGGAGGTGCAGTGTGCTACGTGCTCTCAGCATGCAAATGTTACACTAGGCACCGCTTGCCCTTACGAGCATGCCGTGCAGCCACACTAGGACTACATGGCCCAGTGACATTACGAGGTTATACCGGACGAGCAAACTCGCGCACAGCTCGCCCAACCTCTTGCCCTCCGCGCCTTTCGGCCTTTCCCCTTTCCCTGTGTTGTTTGCCCCTCAGGACCTGGCCGGACGTGACTGCGGCCGCTGCTGCTGCAGCTTGGGGCCCTGGCGGTGGCATAGGGAGCCAGGCGAGCACGCGGTGAGCACAGGGGCGCGCGCGTGCGGCTCCGCGCCTGGTGGAGGCAGTCACAGCCAGGGGGCGGGGGCTGTATACACCAGCCTAAACGGAACCAAAGCAAGCTAAACTAGCACAGGCAGAGGCGTCAGTTTGGGGGGGGGGGAGGGTGGCGGTGGCGTGCAGAGTGGGGAGCCTGGGCAGTGTGTGGGGACTGGGCAGAAAGAGCGCCGGGGCTCCCCGGTCTCCACCCGCCATGGTGTCCACACAATCGCATCCAAACTGCTGCTGCTGCTGCTGCTGCTGCTGCTGCTGTTGCAGGTCTGCCGCAGTTTCTGGTGGCGGCGATGCTGGTGCTGCGGGGCTGGACTCCGGTGCTGCCGTGGAGGCGACGGGAGCTTTTGGTTTGTTCCTGGTGGCATACACGCCAGGTGCGTGCTGCGTGTTGCGTGTGCCTGTCTCAAACACGTTGTCTATGTGAGCGGGTGGCAAGAGCGGCAGGGCAATGCGGCGATGTCGTGGACCGACAGTCGGCGCGCGGGTAGGAGGCGGGCAGTGGGTCTGCAATCCCCTTACCCAACAGCCCCCTGGCTACCGTCCCAACGACCCACCCCATACACATCCGACACTATTTACTCCCTTACTATGGTACCGCTTTCCCATCCATCTTTGCAACCCCTCCCCTCCACCACCCCTATACACACCCCCACACACGCCCATGTCCGTCTGTGCCCCTCAGGCCCGCAACAGCTGCGCCTGCGCAGGTCGCTGACCTCCCGCGGCGCCCGGCTGCTGGCGCACCTGCGGCCGCACACCTGGGTGGTGGCCATGACGGCGGAGGCGGCGGAGCAGGTGGCGGTGGAGAGCGGCGCGGCAATGGTGCGTGGGGTCCGGGCCGAGGGCCCACGGTTTGCCACGACACTGTGTGTAGAGGATGCAGGTGCTGGGTGCCGGGCTGCTTGGGTTACCCCAAGTGACCTGTGTGCCCTTTGCCCTGTGCCGGCCCCCCCCCCTCCGCATAGGCGCCTCTGGGCCCGCCTCACCGCATAGACCCCGAGTGGCAGCCACTGCTGAGGGAGGTTGAGGCGGTGGCGGCGGAGGCGGAGGCGGAGGCGGGCATGGTTGCGGCGCAGAGGCGGAGGCGGCAGTTGCTGGGTGGCGGCAGTGATGCGGGTGGCGAGGTGGCGGGGGAAGAAGAGGAGGATACAGAGCTCGTGGCAGCAGTGGCGGTGGAGGTGGGGCGACGTGCCGCGCGCGCGTTGTCTCAGCTGCAGCCACTGGCGGGGCCTGGGGGCCCTGGCGCCCTTGGGTCGGAATGCCGCCGCCGCCGCCAAGCCGCTGAGCAGCAGCCCACAGAGCAGGGGCCCGGCCAGGGGCAGGGGCAGGAGGAGGCGGGGTCGGGGTCGGCCGCTCCCCCGCTGCCCATGTACGGTGTGTTGGTGACCCTGCTGCCAGTGCCCCAGCTGACGGCGGCGGCGGTGGGCGACCTGGCTGCGGACCTGCCCGCGGCCCTGGCGGCGCAGCTGGGGCTGACGCAGCGGCAGCAGGGCGCGGGGGCAGGCGCGGCACTGCCTCCGTGCTGGCCGCTGGTGGAGGCCCCGCGGCGGCCCTGCGGCAGTGGCGGCGGCAGTGGTCCCCCGCTGCTGCAGGTGCACGTGTGTGCGCAGCACCTGCCCGCGGCCGTGGCCTGGCTGTCGGGGCTGTGGCAGGCGCAGTGGCTGGAGCCGCAGTGGGCGCCGCAGCTGCACAACGCAGTGGCAAACATCATCGCGCAGACGGGTGAGGCTGAGGGGAGGGCGGTGCGGAGCGATGACACATTCGAGGTAGGAGTCAGCCGTTGAGGAGGCCAAGATACCCCTTAGTGGTGATGCACTAGGATATCTCAAGTCGGTGAGGCGGTGAGAATCGGATCAATTATTAAGCACCGCCACCCCATGCAGCGCGGCCTTCACCGCCAACTCCTTCCGCCACCGCATGCTCGGTCCCTTCGCCTCTTCCTGCTCCTGGTGTTGCGGCTGTCCGCTGCCGTCAGTCGCCGCCGTTGCTGCAGACTGACCACCCCCTCCTGCCTGCCCCCCTTCCCGGTCTGTCCCCAGGCGGCCTTCTGAGCCTATCTCAGTACACGGCTCCGCTGGCAGTGCGCAAGCCCTACTGGGACGCAGGCCTGGACGGAACCGGAGAGGTTGTGGGGGTGAGCAGCGCGGGGGTGGGGGTGGGGAGGGGTCATGTGCCCAAGCCCAACGAAAGGAGGTGGGGGAGAGGGTGCCTCGGGCCCTGCTGATGCGGACCTAGGCACGTGTCCTATGCGGGCGGCCCCGTGCGGCCGGGGCTTTGTGTGGGCAACTGGGGACCCCCCTCCTCATCCCCCTCACCACCTCAAACATGCAGGTGACAGACACGGGGGTGGACATGACGTCTTGCTACTTCTATGGTGAGCGGGGCAGGCAGGGGGGCGAAGCAAGCAAGCGAGCAGTAGCAAGCGGCCGGGCGGGCGGGCGGAGCGACGTGTCCGTCTGAGTCCATGTCACCGCAGGGTTTGACAGGTGGAACTTGCTGTCTGGAGTGGCTCTGCCCTACCACCCGCATCGTCCCCCCCCCCCACCCTCGCCCGCCCCCTATCCAGACTCGCAGTACGGCCCCGCACTGGCGGCCCTGGCGGCCAACAGCACGCCCGGCCCCTTCACCCTGCCCATGCCGGCCGCGCGCAAGGTGGTGGCGTACAGCGTGGTGCAAGGTGGGTGCGGGGCAGCACCCAGCACTTGTGTACGGACGGCGCATGCGGTACATGCAGTACATGCGGTACACACGGCCCCGGGCTGCCTTTTCCCCATGGCGTGCGTCTCCCAATGTGCCGCTGCCGTGTCGACATCGGGCCCCCGCGACAAGTGGCCTCCACCCCCGTGACCCACCCCACTTGACTGGGTTGTAAATTACCCCCCACAAACCGCCCACCCACCCATCCACAGGCGCGGCGTACGGCGACCCGGGCAGCGGCGCCCACGGCACACACACGAGCGGCACTGTGGCGGGCGCGGTGCCTGCAGGCGGCCCCGGCGGCCCCTCGGGGCTGGGGTCGGGCTACCGGCTGGACAACGCCACGGGCGCGGTCCCGGGCGCCCGGCTGAGTGTGATCGACATCAGCACCGCGGGCGGCGGCCTGACAGTGCCCTCGCCCATGGACCAGACACTGCTGCAGGTGCGGGGGAGTGCGGGGCGAGGGAGGGGGGGAGGAGGGAGGGTCAGGGTGTGGAGGTCGGGGTGCGGAGGTCAGGACGTATCATGTCACATGTGAGTTGCGCATGTGGCAATGGGGCAGGTAGGCCGTCACTGGGGCAGAGGCGGTGCTGTCCGGTGTGTCAGCCTCGGCAGCGGCGGAGGCAGGAAGTCCCCTGAGTCCTAGCCCAGTCTACCCGATATGACTGCGGCTTCACGCCTGCCTAATCCTCATTGCGCACGCCCACCCACCACCGCCCCCCCTTTCTCCCCTTCCCACCCACCCCCCATACACACGCAGGTGCACGCCTCTGCCGGTGTGTCCATCACCAGTGACAGCTGGGGGGTGCTCAGCCGCGACTACACCGCGGCGGCCAATGGCGAGTGACCTGCAGGGGGGAGGGCTGGGGTGCAGGGGGGTGGGGCAGAGATGTGAAGCCGCCCCTGTTCATTGCCCCACCACCACACCCGCCATCAACGCTGCCGCACCGCCTGCCACGTTACTCTCCACCCACCCCACCCCACAGACTTCGACCGCTACCTGTGGTCCCATGGCGACCATGTGGCACTTGTGGCAGCTGGCAACTACGGTGAGGGGGTGGGGTGGGGTGGGGTGGGGTGGGGTGGGATGGGGTGGGGTGGGGTGGGGTGGGGTGGGGTGGGGTGGGGTGGGGTGGGGTGGGGTGGGGTGGGGTGGGGTGGGGTGGGGTGGGGTGGGGTTACATTCATGATTAGTGGGGTGGGTGTGAGGAGCCCCTGCAGTGGGAGTAGGCCCACTCAGCACTGCAACCCTTTTCTGCGCACCCATGTGGGGCCTTGCGCCCTCAGCCTGCCCGGTGACTGCCCTCCCGTCACACGCACCCCCTCGTGTGGAATGGCTTCGGGGTCTGGGCCGTGCATGGTCTTGCAGTTGGCTTGCCAAGCCGCCCCCTCCCGCCCGCCCCTGACCCCTCCCGCCCGCCCCTGCCCCCTCCCTCCCGCCCTCTCCACCACGCCCACACGCACGCTCACAGGCCAGTCTCCGGGCCTGCGCAGTGGCCAGGTGACACACCCGGCGGCGGCCAAGAACGTCATCGCAGTGGGGTCCTGCCTGCACAGCCCGCCCTTCACCTTCTACTGTGAGCCGGGCCACCGCTAGTGCTGCTGCTGCTGCTGCACCTGCTGCGTAGTGCGGTGTGGAATGGGGTGTGGACACAGGGCGGCAGCGGAAGGGGCAAGAGATGGGGCGTGTGTGCTCACGCGCGTACTCCGTACATGTGTCCTGCATCAGCACACGCAGAACACACAGCACGGATTCATCGTCTCCAACCCCATCCCTCCACCCCACACGCCTGTCCATGCGCACGCGCCATCATCAGACCCCTTCTACACGGTGCGCGGCCGCCGACTGGGCTCCGGGCAGGCGTGGAGCCAGCAGGTGTGCGGCGGGTCGGGGAGTGCGTGTGTGTGTCGAAGAGGCATATTGTGTAGTAGCAAGTGAAAGGACAGTTCTCCCAGAGACACATATACACACAAACACACGCACGCACGGAACTGCACACACACACACACACGCATACACACACACACACACACATGCACTGTTCACCGGTAAATTGGTAGGTATCCTTAAGTAAGTCCGGCGTCGTCTGGGCGGGCTTTCGTTTCGTTTTTTAACACACACACACCACTGCACACCCGCTCAGGTGTGGCCCATCGAGTGCCGCGACGTGGGTGCACGCGACTTCCTGACTGGGGTGGGCGGACCCAGCGGCCGCAACGCCACGGTGAGGACTGGGTGGGGGAGGATGAACACGGAGGCTGGGGGCGACGGGGTGGGGGGGCGATCTAGACCTACACGGTGGCTGGCTCCTCCTCCAGCACGCCGCGCACGTCACCTCCCACAGCCCCCACAATGCGTAACGCATTGCGCCCACAAATCTCCCGGTTGGCATGGACGGCTGCCTCCCCCCCCCCCCACTCCCCCCCTCCCTCCTCAAAGTTGACCCCCCCTCCCTCCGCCTTTTCCCCTCCCTAGCTGGAGCTGGTGGCGGTGTCGGGCTGGTCGCTGCAGCCCCGCCCGCCGCCCGACCCGGCCACCGGCACACTGGCACAGCAGCAGGGCGAGGACGGGGGCGGCGAGCTGCCTGCGCCCGGCCCCTCCCCGGCACCAGCGGGTCCGGCCGCGTTCAGCTCCAGCTGCAGCCTGCCGCCCGGCCTGGTCGCCTCGGGGGCGCTGGCGGGCGCAGTGGCGGTGGCGCCCGCCTCGCCCAACTGCAGGTGCGGGGTTTGTGGGGGTGTGAGGGGGGAAGGGTGGGGAGGGGGGATGGATTATGGATGAAGAAATGGGGGGGTTTGGAAACGACGAGATAGACGATGGCGGTGATGAACCGGCTCAGTGGGGTTGAGAGGTGAGAAGGCTGGTAAGGAGGCAGTCGTTTCCATCCAGAGCAGCGATTTAAGGAGCGCCTGGCGAAAAGAGGGGTCATCCGGTCGCACAGCTCCCCCCTTGCAACCCCCCCCCCCCCCGTGTGCCTTGGACGTGTGGCTGCTGTGCCCGCAAGCCCGTCGTCCCTCGCTATCACCGACTCAGCCCCTCTTGAACACACACACACATACCCCACATATACATGTACATATACACACCGTTCCTGTACCCCACCCCTCCACATGAATGGCTAACCCCCTGCCCCTTACCCCGTTCCCGTTGCCCTAAGCTTGCAACTTCCAAGCCCCCCCTCCTCCCCCCTTCCTTACCCCCATACTCATGAATGTAAATCCCCTGCCCCCCCCCCCCGAACACAGCCTGGTGGAGCAGGTGTTGGCGTTACAGCGGGCGGGGGCGGCGGCGGTGCTGCTTGGCTACACGGGTGAGGCAGGGAGGGAGGTATAGGGAGGTGGCGGGGTGGGTGGGTGGGCTGGTGTGGGCTGGTGTAGGCTGGTGTGGGCTGGGGCAGTATACAACATCACCTCGTCTCGACACACCATGCATGGGACCTCCGTCCCCCTGATGCCTGGTCCCCCCCACGTGGTCCCCCCCCCCGCCCTCAGAGCCCTCCAACCCGCCCACCCCGGTGCTGGTGTCCAGCCCCAGCGCCGCCCTCAACTCCACCGGCGTGACCATCCCCGTGGGCTACATCACACAGGTGACTGGTGGTGGTGGCGCAGGGGTGGGAGGGGGGAGCTGCCCGCAGTTTGGACTTGACAACCCCAACCCCAACCCCTGGGCAAAGCAGCTGGGAGCGGTCCGGCAGGTGTGGCAACCCGCCCATACTCACACCCACACAGCTGGACCTGCACAGAGACCCAACCTGCCCCAACCTGCCCCACGCTCGTCCGGCGCCCCTGTCCTTCCCTTCCCCATTGGCTTCTTCGTTCTTCATGATGGTAACCCGCCCCCCTCCCCCTCCCCCCGCCCCCACCCCCCACCCCGCCCCCCACCCCACCCCCTAGTCGCTGTGCTCCTGGCTGCTGGGCAACATGAGCGCCTCCAGCCGGCCCGTCACATTCAGCGTGTCACTGGTGGGGCCGGGGGTAGAATGGCGGGGAGTCTTTGTGCGGTATGTGCACGTGACGTGTGTGTGCGTGTATGCATGAGAGCCGTTCACGCACCAAGCACTAATGCCCCCACCCACCCAACCCAACCCACCCCGCAGAGCGCCAGCCAGGGTATCAACAGTGTAGCCAGCTTCTCCAGGTGGGTAGCTGTGTTTGTGTGTGGGGGGGGGATGCGGGGGGGGTTAGGTGGGTAGGGAGCGGGTGAGCACACAGCGTCCGCGGTGGCGCTGTAGCGCGCACCCAGGCTCCACGCACATACCGGCCTTAGCCCCCACCCCCACTCCGCCTTGCTTGCACGGACGGCCCCCTCCCCCTCCCCCATGCTACCCCCCTCCCCGCCTCTCACCCCCCCCCTCAGTGCCGGCCCCGCGCTGGACGGGCGCGTGAAGCCCGACCTGGTGGCTCCCGGCTTCCAGCTGACCAGCGCCTGGAAGACCGGGGCAGGGGCAGGGGCCGGGGCAGGCACCACACAGGGTGAGGAGGCAGGCTGCGTTACTTGTTTGGGTGAGACGGAGAAAGCGGTCCCCTGTAACCCCCCGCGCACACACACACACACACACACACACACACACACACACACACACATGCACACACGCAGGCGACACGTGCGGTGTGAGCGTGGCGGCTCGGAGCGGCACGTCCATGTCCACACCCACGGTGCGTGCGGGCTGGGTGTGGACTGTGGAGGGAGTCGCTGGGGACCAGATGTTGCACACACACACACCTGTACCGCACGAGCTTACCCTCCAACCCGGGGAGGGAGGGGACCGTGCACCTTACGACATCGAGGCCATCCTCACCCTCTATGCCTCAATCCAACCCCTGCTCCCCCTACCCCCGGCGCCCCCTACCCGCCTGCTGTCCCCAGGCCGCCGGCCACACGGCGCTGGTGCGTCAGTACCTGCGCACCGGCTTCTACCCCACCGGCTCCCCGGCGGACGCCGCAGCCGCGCCCTTCACCCCCAGCGGCATGCTGCTCAAGGCCATGGTCATCGCGGGGGCCAAATCAATGGAGGTGTGAGGGTTCGGGGTTGTTGACACGCCCACACCACGCCCAGTGCACAGCACTACTCGAAAGCAACATCACGTAAGCACTCGTGAACACAGGGGGCGGTTGTTCCTACCATACGATACCCAAAACACAACACGACTTCAACCGCATCGCGCCCCTTCCCAGCCGCCCTCACCTCACCTCCAACATCTCGCCTGCCCCCCCCCCCCCTACTGCCGGTGCGCCTCACCCCTCAGGGCGGCGAGGCCATGGCCACACGTGCGCCCCTGGGGCCCCCGCCCGACGCCTACCAGGGCTGGGGCCGCCTCAGCCTGCCGGACACGTTGCCGCTGCCCGGCCTCACGCCCGCCGGCTTCTCGCTCCAGGTGGCGGACCGCGGCCAGTTCACCGCCAGCGGCCAGCAGGCGGCGCTCACCGGGATCACGGCCACGGGGGACGGGTAGGTGCCACATGCGAGGGGTTGGGGTGGCAGTGGGGTGCAGGGGGGGGCTGGAGGCAGCTGTGCGGTGGCCCACACTCCCCTCCCCGCAGCCCCGTCTTCCTAGACCCGTCCCGGCGCCCCTCAACGCAACCCCCCAAACAGGCCCATCTCCATAGTGCTGACCTGGTACGACTACGTGTCATACCCCAACGCCCTGGTCAAACTGGTCAACGATCTGGATCTAGCTGTCAGCCTCACGCCGCCCGCTGGGGCCGCCAGCAGTGCGGCCTCAGTGCTGCTGGGCAACAACCCGGAGGATGCAGGTGCGCGGTGCAGGGGAGGGGGGGAGGGGGTGGGGTGGGGAGGTGGGGGTGGGTGGGGAGGTGGGGGTAGGCGCCGACGTGGTTGTGGCGCTGGATCACCAGCCCTGACTCCCGGATCAACCCCAGGCCCGCACCCAGCAATGACACCGGTCGCGCACCTCCCTCCCCGCTCCTGGCCGCGTCCCCCCCGCCCCCGCAGCCTCGCCCTCCCCCGACCGCCTGAACACGGTGGAGCGGGTGTGGCTGTCCGCCCCGCCGCCCGGCGCCGCCCTCACCATCACCGTGACGGCGGCGGACCTGCCCTCGCTGCTGCTGAGTGCGGACGCCAACCACACGGACGCGCTGCTGCCCCAGCGCTGGGCGGTGGCGGTGGTGGGGCACTTCAGCGGCACACTGGCGTCCGAGCTCAACCCCGCCTACGTGCGCCAGGGGCAGCTCGGGCTGCTGCAGGTGCGGGGCGGGGCCCAGGCTGCATGTTGGCTTGTGTGTGTGGGGTGCTGGGCTTGGGATGTCCCGCCCCTCCTGGTGCCCTGCCTGCTGCAGTGCCTATGTGGTGCCTCATATGAGCCGTGTGTGTGACCTGGATGTGTGACCTAAGCCCGACTGCCCCCTCCCTCTCCGCAGCCGCCGCCACCCAAGGCCTCATCTCCACGCCCCCGCAAGTCGCCGCCGCCTTCCGCCTCTCCTCCCGCTCTTCCGCCAACCAGCCCCTCTCCATCCCGCAGCCCCACCCCCTCACCCAAGAAGCCGGCAGGAGGCGGCAAGTCGCCCAAGGCCCCGTCTCCCAGCCCCTCCCCTAGTGCCACTGGCGGCAGCGCCGGCAAGAAGAAAAAGCCGCCACCGCCCGAACGTGGCGGCAAATCGCCGCCGCCACCCAAGAAGCGTGGGAGGTCTTGAAGACCCGGCCGTGCTTATTCATGCATGCATGATCGTATCCATGACTAACACACGGCAATCGTTGCGCAGGGATGATATTAATGGTGTTAACAGAACCGTACTTAGGGCATTAATGTTCTCATGGCGCAGCCGCTGAATGAGCGCGTAGCGCGCGTGCTTCCATTCCAGTCGGGCTGCATGCATTCATCCTCAGGGCAGCGTTGAAGGCCAGACATCGGAGCAAACACGGATTAGGTCTGAGAAGCAACAGAGCGCGTCTGTTGTTGCGGAGGCAGGGGTTGTCACATTCGAGCCCAGGCAGGACTGTCGGGAGCGCTGCGGTTGCCATACGGTGGCAAAGGATGGCCACAAGGCAAGTGGGGGCGGGCTGTGACTGAGGAGGCATGCTTGCATCGGTGAGTGCTGCGAGCAGAGGCCCGGACCAGCGCAAGGGATACGGGGCTGTACGGGGATGCCGGTGAGGCCGAACAACCCACGATCAGTGTGTCCGTTATTGCTGACTTCAGGGGCAGGCTGCAATCGTATGTCAGCCTCGGCCGCCGCCCAAAAGCCTGGGCCGAGGTACCTGCGCACCACCCGTTCCTCTCGCGGGGTGCGGGTGACTGTATGCTGCTTGTGTTGCCTGATGATGTGGGCTCCCCGCCCCCCTCGCCTTGATTTGCTGGTGGGTGGTGCGAGCTGTGTGCCTCTGGTGTGTACGCTTTGGGGCTACCCGTATGGGGCGTCGGCGTGGGCGTCGCCGGACTACGTGACTGGCGTACCTGCGTTGACACCTCGCCGGATTGACTGCACTTCGTGCGCTAGTGCGGTTTGCTGTACGTTGGTGGGGCTTTGGCGGGCCTAGGCTTAGCTTCGACTCACTGTGCAGCTGCTGAGACACGTTTTGCGTGAAGACCTATTGCAAGGTTGTGGAAGGTCGGCAGACAACTGGGAGGAGGGTGGTTTCCCTTCGGGCCGGAGATGGTCCCTCTTGACCTGGGTGCTAAGCACCCTTGCTTGGCCGGACTGCCCCGTCTTTGTAATGTCACATTTATAAGGACAAGGCAGACAAGGCCAGGGTTTTGGCCAGTTCTGGCGACGCAGTGGCTGGCAGAGCGTGCGGTGCGGAGGACGAGGGCAGGGTGCGGCGGGGAGGGGGCACTGGTGGCGTGTGGGCCCTAGTTCACCCCATTCAACTCCTTAGACATGCACATACACTACGAAGCGCAAGGGGGCCCCCGGCCCCCGGCTTCCATCTGGTACGGCTCCCCTTGCGTTGACCAGCAAGCAAGCAGCGATAGCGCCAAAGTTTACCTTCAACATTCTGAAGTTCCTGCAAGCCTTGTAGAAGCATAGCAAGCACCCACCACGAGCTCGTCGCGTAATTCAACTTGTGCCACAGCAAGTCGCAACTGGAATTTGCAATTTGCTTCCCCAGAAGCATCACGTATGTAGCTGAGAGTATTCCGACGCCCCAGAGCTTGAAACAGCCGCGTTCTCGCTGATTCCACCATGAGCCCGAGGACAGCGACACCGGGACCTCGGTGCCGTCTAAGCAGCGTCCGAAGAAGTGCGTGGCGTGTGGAAGTGCGTGGCGTGTCCTTTCCACACGCCACACACTTCTTGGGACGCTGCTTAGACGGCACCGAGTAGGCGCCGCTGGCCACCATGTCGTCCTTGTTGTCCTGCACGGAGGCCGCCAGCTCCATGCCGCCCTGTTGCGGCCACCACTTGTCTGCGCCCGTCGTGCGGTTGAACAACTCTCCCACGCTGTGGCTTGACCCCAGCGGCTGGTTCTGCAAAATGAGGAACTTGCTCTGCGCCCACTGCTGCATGCACGCCGCCACCTGGCTGTTGGCCGCAACCTGTGTAGCCCGCAACTAACTGCAGCCGTGGGCGCAGAGCAAGTTCCTCATTCTGCAGAACCAGCCGCTGGGGTCAAGCCACAGCGTGGGAGAGTTGTTCAACCGCACGACGGGCGCAGACTGGCCGCAACTGGGCGGTTCTGGCGACGTGTTGGCCGGCAGAGCGTGCGGTGCGGGAGGACGAGGGCAGGGGGCGGGGAGGGGGCACTCCGGCACTGGTGGCGTGTGGGCCCTAATCTACCCCATTCAACTCCTTAAACATGGGTGGGGCTTTGGCGGGCTTTGGCTTAGCTTCGACTCGCTGTGCAGCTGCCGAGACACGCTTTACGCGAAGACCTGTTGCACGGTTGTGGAAGGTCGGTAGCCAACTGGGGGGAGGGTGGTTTCCCTTCGGGCCGGAGATGGTCCCTCTTGACCTGGGTGCTGGGCACCCTTGCTTGGTCGGACTGTCCCTTCTTTGTAATATCGCACATGCAATACGAAAGGGGTTGATTGTTATCTGGGCCGCTAACTTATGATGCAAGTCTGTGTCACCCGACAGCCAGCGAATTCTGCCAACGAGCCTTTCAGGACCGCTTTCCATTGTGAGTTTCTATATTGCATCATACATTACTCCATACTCTTTGATAGTGATTCGAAACTTGTCTGAAGAGTGGAAGCCCAAATACACGCTGAAAGTGAAAGGCGCCCCTCAGCCGAGACTAAACCTTGCTGAACCTTGTCACACAGCCCACGGCCGATACCGCAGAGCCCTGTAATGGTCTCTAAGTATGTCCTCGCATGCGGTAATAAGCCCGTGCTTGAGCTGCGACGCCCTATGCGCGAGTGGGCGACACGCCAATGCCGCTGTTGGAGCTGTCTAACGCTTCGCCTTGGCTGCGAGCGCCCGTCGTCCGGCAGCTAGTGGTGCGTTGTGACATTCCCGGGCCTGGCTCGGGTAGGGGTACAAGGTCCACAGGCGCGGCACAGCCTTGCTCGCACGCCGAGCAGTCGCCCGGCCAGGAGTCTGCGTATCGCCCGCGTCAACGACTGCACCTACCCCTCCCCCCTCCTCCTCCTGCTCCCTCCCCTGCTCCTCCTCCTCCTGCTCCCAGGCCGTGTGGTCGCTGCTGTTCCACTCGGGGCTGCTGCTGTACGCCGCGGCGCTGCACCCGCTGCTGGCACCCCGGCTTGGAGCCGACTTGGTGGGCACGGCCTTCCGCCGCCGCCCCCAGCTGGACCGCCCGCTGCCGCAGCCCCCACCGCCGCCAGCACCGGCACCACAACAGCGACCCGCACACAGGCGCCCGTGTCAGTCGCCGCCGCCACCCGGCCGCGGCGGCAGCCCCGCCACCGCCGGCCCCCTGTCCCAGCCGCCGCGGCAACAGCAGCAGCTGTCGCAGCCACAGCAGCAGCAGCAGCAGCAGCAGCAGCAGCAGCAGCGGCAGCTGTCCCCGCCGCCTGCTGCTGCAGGGCGGGGCCAGGGGGGCCACGTCAGCCGCCAGCAGGGACCTGAGCCGGTGCCTGCACAGCGGCCGCGGCGCAGTGCCACCCCCACACCCACCCCGCTGTTGGGCTTCCCCATTGCCGTGTACGCACACCGGGGCGGCAGCCTGGACACCACTGGCCTCACTGACCCCACTGGCCCCGCCACCACCACAACCACCACGACCACCACCACCATTGGCCCCACTGCTGCTGCAGCCGCTGCAACCGCTGGCGCTTCCACTGCCGCCTCTGCCGCTGTGGCCGCCGGTACACCCCGTGCCGGGGCCAGAACCAGTGCCAGTCACGTGCAGCAACAGCACCAGCAGCACCAGCAGCAGCAGCAGCAGCAGCAGCTGCCTCGCCGCTGCGGCTGCTACGCCTGCCGCCACGGCCTGCCGCTGATTGAGAACACCCTCACGGTGCGGCGCGGTGCAGCCCAGGGGATGTGTGTGTGTGTGGGGGGGGAGGCGGACATGGTCAGTTGGTGCCCTGCAGCGGGGCTGGCACTGACAGGGAGCGGAGTGGCCCGGGCGTGGGAGGGCGCACACACACACGCACCCACACACGCACGCACCCACCCACACACACACACACACACACACACACACACACACACACACACACACACACACACACACACACACAGCCACTGCACCCGCCACGCCCCCCCCCGCATACATGTCCCCGCACGAGCCGCCCCCGCCAATCCCTGCTCCTGCCCTCCGCCCTCCCCCCCCCTGTGTGCGCACTCAGGCGTTCCGCCACTCGGTGTGTGCGGGGGCTGACCTGCTGGAGCTGGACGTGCAGGTGGGGGGGGGGTGGAGGTGGCTGTCACCAATAGCAGCCAGAGACACGAGGACGCACGACACGTCAAGTTAGTTCCGGGGGCGACTGGGTTTTGGGGGAGGGGCGTACCTTGGTCGGGCAGCATTACGCCGGTGGCCGCCAACTCGCGCCGCTGCCCCTCGTGACTGCCCGTACCTCCCCCCTGCACCCACCTGCATGCCCCCGCTAATGGGCTGTTCTCCCGCTGCTCCCGCTACCTCCCCCTGCCCTTTCACCCCCTCGCCCCCCCCACACCTGCTGTCTACGTCGCTACACTTCTCTGTACCAATCCTTGCAACCCCCGATAAGTATTATCGCTCGCAACTAACGCCTCTGCCTGCACTCCCGTTTTCGTTGGCTTTGGTTTAGTTTGGGCTGGTATTTACAACCCCCCCCATCGCCCCCCTCCCGCCCCTGCAGCTGACCTCTGACGGGCAGGTGGTCGTGTTCCACGACCCCACCCTCTCACTGCTGGCGGGGGAGGGGGCGGGCCGCCTCACGCGCCCCTCCTCCTCATCCTCCTGCTCCTCCTCGTCCTCCTCTTGCTCCCCCTCGGCCACTCCCTCCTGCTGTGTGGCTGTGTCGGACCTGGCCCTAGCCCAGCTGCCGCGCCTCAGGCCCCGACCCCCGGGCACCATGTACCATTGCGGCGGCGGCGGCGGCGGTGGCGGCGGCAGTGGCGGCGGCGGCGGCTGCAGGAGGAGGCTGCAGAGGCAGGGGCAGGGGCGGGAGCAGAGGAGGGAGCGGGAGCGGCAGCGGGTGTGGGAGCAGCAGCAGCAGGGTAAGGTGAGTAGGGTGTGGAATGCAGTGTGCGTGTGTGTGTGCGTGTGCGTGTGTGTGTTTGCGTGTGTGTGTTGGTAATGGGTAGTGGATTCGCCGTCCCGGTAAGCAAAAGAGAATGATGCATGGGTGTGGCAGTTACCCGCTGTGCTCGGGACGCCCTTGAGTCGGGCGGTGGGGAGAAGGGGCTGTGGCGTGGAGGTGGCAGCCTGGTGCGGGGGGAGGGGGGTTAGAGGGGTGGCAGCCAGGATTACGGTATGTGGGGCTAACTACGTGTGTGTTTTGTTCTCTACATTTGTTGCCTGAGGCCCCAATGTGCATGTGCTCCGACGCGTGTAGGCGTGGGGCGGCAGCAACGGCGATGGCGAGAGCGCAGCAGGCGCCGCCGCCGCCGGCAGTGGTAGCAGCAGCAGCAATAGCACTAGCAATAGCGGGAGCAATACCTATAGCACCAGCAATGGCAGTAGCAATATTCGGAGCTGTGCAACTCGCTCGCATGGCAGCACTGGCGGCACTGGCGGCAGCAGCGGATGCGGCGGCGGTGGAGGGGGTGCAGGCGGAGGTGGAGGGGTTGGGGGAGGAAGCGAATGCTGTGCCACTGCCACCCTCTCAGTGGCCCCTCTAGCCCCAGCCCCAGCCCCAGCCCGGCTGACTGATCAGCACATCAGAGCTGCCGACGACCCCCACCCGCTGTCGGACCCACACCCGCACCCGCACCCGCACACCCAGCGCCTGCTCCAGGCTGCGGGTACGGCGACGCGGCCGCAGCCGGAGGCGCAGCCGGGGCACGCGCAGCAGCAGCAGGAGCAGGCGCAGCAGGAGCAGCAGGGGCCGGAGAAGGAGGCTCCTCAGAGGGGGCTAGGGCTAGGGGCGGGCTGGGGATCGGAACGCGGCTCGCGCGCGGCGGCGGTGGCAGCAGGAGCGGCACAGGGCGTGCTGGCGGCGGGCCGGTCAGCTGGTGGGGCGGAGGAGCAGGCGGAGGAGCACGATGGTTCTGACACCGGCACCGGCACGGACGTCGAAGGGGCCGGCGGCGGCGGCGGTGGCGAGGCGGACGCACACGAGTACGACCGCATCCCGCGCCTGTGGGAGGTGTTCCAGGCCTGGCCGCACGTGCCCGTGCAGGTGCGTGTGTGCGTGTGTGTGTGGGGGGGGGGCAAGTGGTGGGTTGAGGGGTGTGAGTGAAAGGGTTGGGATGGGAAGATGGGGGGACTTCCGCGCCTGCACCCCGTGTCCCTTGCAGTGTCGACTGTGCCAAGCGCCAGCCACCCCCCCCCCCCCTAAGACCCCCACCACCACTACCATCTGACCCCTCGTGTCTCTGACCTTTTTGCTGGAAAGGGTTGACACCAACCTCCCCCATCCTCAACCCCCACCCCCCAACCCCACCCCACCCCCACCTCCTCAGGTGGACCTCAAGTCCTCCGACCCGGCCCTGGTGGCGGCGGTGGCGGAGCTGGTGGCCGCCCAGCCCGGCCGCGAGCGGCTGCTGCTGTGGGGCAGCTTCCACCAGCGCACCGCCGCCGCCTGCCTGGCTGCGGCGCCGGGGCTGCCGCTGTTCGCCAGCATGCAGCGGGCGCTGGTCATGATGGTGGGGGAGTGGGAGCGGGGGCACTGGGGGTTGGGGGCAGGGGGTTGGGGAGAGGAGGGCGCGGCTGTCGCTGTGCTGCGGGGTTGACAGGCGTACAGCACATGTGTGTGTGTGTGTGTGTGTGTGTGTGTGTGTGTGTGTGTGTGTGTGTGTGTGTGTGTGTGTGTGTGTGTGTGTGTGTGTGTGTGTGTGTGTGTGTGTGTGTGTGTGCTGGAGGGGGTCACGTCACGTCATGTAGTATGCCAGGGGAGGCGGACCGCCGCAGCACACCACACCCGTACACACGTACAGCCACACGCACACACACGTACACGCACACACACGCACACAAACGCCTCACTCCTACTCGCGCATCTGCCCCTCCTGCCCCTCCTGATCCCCTTCCCCCCATCACACCCGCCCCCCCCCCCCCAGGCCGCCTACCAGCTGGGGCTGCTGCGCTACCTGCACATTTACGAGGTGGGTGGGTGCCTGGCTGGATGAGGGGGGGGGGGCGGATGTGTGTGTGTGTATGGATATAAGGGTGGGTGGGTGGGCTGTCATGTGCCCGAGCCCGACGAGAGAGTCCCATCATTACCGCGGGGGGGGGAACGGGTGTGTCGCCGCCTGAACCCATGGCGGCGCACGCCAGAACACTAACATGACGCCCCCCACAAAGCCCCGACTCCCCGCCCACCCCTCCCCGCCCTACCCTGCTGCTGCAGGCGGCTGTGGTGGTGCCGTGGCGCCTGCACCTCAGCCCCACACTCACACTCACACTCAGCCTCGGCCTCGGCCTGGGTCCGCTGCCCGCCTGGGCACACCGCCTGCGTGCGGCAGTGAACGGCTGGCTGTGCGGCGGCAGTGGCGGCGGTGGCGGCCTCTGGCGGCGGCGCAGCGCTGCCACTGCTACTGCAGCTGCCGCACCCTCGTCTTCCGCAGCTGCTACGGCCGCAGCTACTGCCACTGCCGGTGGTGCGGGCGGCACTGGTGCGGGAGTGCTGCGGGCGGAGGAGCCGGACGTGGAGGTGGGCACGTGCCGCCGCCGCAGTGGCAGCAACGGCGGAGGCAGCGGCAGCAGCAGCGGCGCCGGTGGAAGTGGTAGCCGCAGCAGCGGTAGCAGCAGCGGCGGCGGCAGTGGCGGCGGCGGGAGCAGCAGCAGTTGCATGGGTGGTGTCGGCGGGTGCCGCCAGCCGGGCCGTGCCATGGCCGTGTGTGCCGACCTGCCCCTAGGAGGAGGCGGCGGCAACCCCCGACTCCACTCGCACCCCCAGCAGTGGCGGTGGCAGGACAGGGCCGAATGCAGCAGTGACTGCCTCGGGCCCGGCCTCGACACGCCCCCGCAGCAGCCGGCAGCCCCCAGTCAAGCCCACCCGCACCACCCGCACCACCCCCGCCACCACCACCACCCCTGCCGCCTGCAGCTGCGGCTGACGTACTACTTCTTGGACGCGGGCTGGTTCGCCGCCCTGAACGCCCGGGGGGTGGCGGTGGTGGTGTTCGGGGCGCTCAACGACACCCGCCGCATGGAGGCGTGCAGGTGGGTGGGTGTAGGGGGGTGGGTGGGTGGGATGGGGCAGGAGGGGCTTGAAGAGGTTGGGACGTGTGTGGTCGGTGTGTGGGCAGTGTGCCCGCACACGTGTGGGAGCTGCAAGGAGCCAGCGGGGGGCGGGTCGCAGCAGCAGACCCCTGAGCTGTCCAGCCCGCAGCAGCAGCAGCCGGCACGGCAGTGCGTGTCATGCGTGCCTCCCACCTTTTTGATTTGGGCTCGTGCATGCAACATCCCCTTCCCCCGTGCCCCTTCCCCCGTGCCCCTTCCCCCTGTCGCCCCACCAGGCGCTCAGGCGCCAATGCCATCGCCACCGACACGCCCTCCCACCTGGCCGCATTCCTGGCGGGCGGCAGCAGCAGCAGCAGCAGTCATAGCTGCTGCAGTAGCGGCAGTAGCAGCAGCAGCAATGGCAGTAGCAGTGGAAGTGCGGCTGTGGACTGTGATGGCCCCAGTGCGCCGCACCTGCTGCGGGTTCGGCGGCGTGGGGCCATCAGTGGTGGCGGCGGCAGCCGCGGCAGCAGTGACGGCGGCGGTGGCGGTAGTGAGTGTGCTAGCGGCGACACCGGTGCGGACGGCGCCAGCGGCCGCAGCAGCAGTGGCGGCGGCAGTCGCAGCAGCTTCACCGATGTGGGCCTCGGCAGTAGCAGTGGGAGCGCCAGCTGCTGCTCAGAGGGCGGGGCAAGTGGCCCGGTGGGGCCATGCAGCAGCGGGGCCGCGGCGAGTGGCGTCAGTGGCGCTTGCGGCGGTGGTGGTGGCGGTGTGGTGGTGCTGGCGGGCGCGAGGCCGCTGGCGCCTCTCCCCTGGCTGCTGCAGCCGCAGCCACAGCCACAGCCAACACACGCGCCGCCGCCGCCGCCGCCACCGACGCCGCCTCTAGCGGGCGCCGCACGGTCTTGACCACCGGGTCGCCTGCGCATGTGCGGCGGCCCCGTGGCGTGTCCTTGTGCCTGCCTGAGTGTCTGTGGGCTTGTGAGCCTGTGAGGCCGCACATCAAGTGATCACCACCTCGCTTATCCTACCTTATAGGACCCAGCTCGTCACTGCTGGCTGCTGGTCGGCGTGTGTTGCTGTGTGTGCGCGTACGTGCGTGAGCCTATGAACACAGGAGAAACGGGAACAGTACTTTTGTGTCCATGTGGCTCTGTGATTGCCAGGCTGCCCCAAGGAGCTTGATGAGGAATGCTCGACTGTCAGGATTTAGGGTCACACGCACGCTGGGTAGCAGCAGCCGCAGATGTAGCGTCGCAGTGTTCATAGCAGCAGGCATGACAGGGTTGAACCACAGGGGTGGGCCTCGCACACATTCGGACATGCATGTACTCACGTAGACTGGCAAAGTCAAGGCGCGGACACAGCAGGTCGGCTGCTGTTGGTCGGCAGAAGCGGCTCCTTAGTCCCTTGCCATGGCGTGTTCGGTGGACGGATGGCGGCCGAGGACTGCTGGATGTAGATGTGTGATGGGACAGGGTTCAAGGCAGGTTGGCGAGGTCCCGTAGGGTGCAGCCGATGCTGGATGTAGATGGAGCATACAGTGACACAGACATATCTCACTTCACAGCGTGTCAGAGCTTTCGACCATACCACAACGAGCGTTGGAAGTGTAAACGTGTGAGCGAGCCCGAGAATCTCACATGCCTCGTCCGAGCAGGAACTCGATGTGGAGCCGGGGACGGCCGGGGGATGGGGGGCGCTAATGTCATCTCGCCAGGCCCTGACACGATGAGAGCTTCTTGCTGTCGGAAGCTGTCCCTGCAGACACACTAAACATTACTTGTTGCCTGTACTTGTGCGTTTGTCTGTGCACACAAGTAAACATGGTTCCGACTCGCGGCGCCTGAAGATGGCAGGGCCGAGAGCGGTTACCAAAGCTCAACTCTCTCGTGGACTGCAAATGCCCAACGCCTGCTAAACTATTTAGCAATGACATTCATTGGCAAGCTAGTAGCTTCTTTAGCTTATCGCTATCTCGCCTGGGCGACACCGCTGCCGAAGGGCGTTAGCACTGCGTCGCCCTCGCAGACGCCGCGCATAAACTTCCCGCTGCTTGTGTATAGCCACCGCGGCGGCGACCGCGAGGTGGACCCCAGCTGCGGCCTGCGCTATGTGGAGAACACACTGCCCGCCTTCCGCAACTCGGTGGCCGTGGGTGGGTGCGGCTCCTGCCTCGTGCTCTCCCTGCAGGCTCGCAACACCCCCCCCCCCCCGCATGCATGCTCCTCCTACTACCGTATCCCCCTCTCCTGCACCCCAGCGCTCACCTGCACCACACCAGTGGCCTGCTCCCCACACGCCTCACATCCCGCACACATGCCAACTCCCCTCCTCCCCCACCTCCTCTTCCCCCTCCCCTCCTCCTCGCTCTACTACATTGGGTTCGGTTTAGACTGGGCTGGTATCTACAACCCACCTCCTCCCCCCTCGCCTTCCCCCTCCCCCCTCCGCTCCCCTCCTCCCCTCCTTCAGGCGCCGACCTGCTGGAGCTGGACGTGCAGCTGAGTGCCGACGGCGCCGTGGTGGTGTGCCACGACTCACACGACCTGGCCAGGCTGTGCGGGCCGGGCCCACCGCCGCCACCACCGCCTGCTGGGCCGGGCCGCAGCAGTAGCGTTGCCAGCGCCGGTGCCAGTGCTGCAGCAAGCGGTGGTGCTGGTGGTGCGGCAGGTGGTCGTGCGGTGGGGTCTTCGGGTCAGGCGGGGCGGCGGGGGCGTGTGGCCGACTACGCCGTGTCAGACCTGCCGCCGCTGCTCAGGCACCCGCTGCTGGAGGCAACCGGGATCGGCCCCGGCCCCGCTGCCGCCGCCCAGACGCCTGCTGCTGCGGCTGCTGCGGGGTCTGGGCCCGCCGGAGCTGGGACTGGGCCCACTGCCGCTGCCACCGCCACCGGCAGTGACCCGGACGCGACGCGGATGCCGCTGTTGGAAGAGGTGCGTGGAAGGTGGTGGGAGGTTGAGGTCTGGGCGGAACGGTGACGCGTGTGTTTAAGCAGGTTTGCAACACGTCCTCACATGTCCTCGCAACCCAGGCCCCTCCACCCCCGCCCTCCCCCGCCCTCCTGCCCAGGTTCTGCGCGAGTTCCCGCACACGCCGCTGCAGGTGGACGTCAAGGTGGCCTCACCCCAGCTGGTGGCGGCGGTGACGGAGCTGCTGGCACGGTACCGGCCCCTGCCCGGGGCACATGCGAACAGCAGTGTCAACACGGACACAGCCGGCGGCGACGGCGTCAGCAGTGAGGCCGAGGGAAAGCTGAAGGCCCAGCCTGCAGTGGCAGCGCACACGGCATCTCCCAACGGGCAATCGCCAGCTGGGGGAGCAGTAGCAGCAGCAGTAGCAGCAGCAGCAGCACATCCGGAAGCGGGCTCTGCTGCTCCCGCCCCCGCCCCCGCCTCCTGCTCCTCCTTCGCGGGCAGCGGCGTGCTGTGGGGCTCCTTCCACCACGCCACCTGCTGCCAGCTGCACGCAGCCGACCCCGCCCGCCCGCTGTTCTGCTCGCTGCCGCGGGCGCTGCTGCTGCTGGCGGCGCACCTGACGGGGCGGCTGCACGAGGTCGTCATGTGGGTGGCGGTGTGGGGTGGAGAGAGGGGGCGGGGGGCAGGGGCGCGAGTGGGGTGGGGCGGAGTAGGGCGGGGGATGTCGGCGGTGCAGGGGTTGCTCATCTGCTGTTGTTGCGGTGAGAAGGGTCTGAACTCTGAACCACATTCACGGCCCTGTGCATTCCTTTGATGCCTCGTGTGTACGGTGCCAGTGTACATTGTACGGTATCCACACATACACACCATCCCCTACCCCAACACAAACACACCCTCCCCCCTGCTCTCTTCCCCCCTGCAGCTACGAGTCCGCCATCATTCTGCCCTGGCGCCTCCCCCGCGCCCCCACCTGGCTGGGCCGGGTGGTGGCGGGGCTGATACGGGTGGCCACTGCGCAGGAGGCCGACGCCGCTGCGGCTGCGGCTGCAGCTGCCGCTACTGCTGGGGGCCAGCCGGCGGCTGGCGGCAGCCAGGGCGGCGGTAGTGACACGGCCGGGGCCTCGCTGCTGCTGCCCGACTTCTTCAGGGCGCTGCAGGTGCGCACGTGTGTGTGTGTGTATGTATGTATGTGTGTGTGTGTGTGTGTGTGTGTGTGTGTGTGTGTGTGTGTGTGTGTGCCGTGATTGCGCGTGAGTACCCGGTGTGTGCCCAAGTGCTGGTGCAGTCCAGACTTATGCCGTACATTCGTACAGCTGAAGGGGGGAGTGGTGCAGGCAGGCAGGGGAGCCACACGGCTCAGCTGCTCACGTGCGTGGCACCTGAGCGCAGCACCCGGACCCGTTGGCTACTTGCACCTGTTCACTCCTCCCGCCACTCCATGCACACACACACACACTGCTGCATCGCATACACTGTCGTTGCGCAACGTTTTCCTTGTGCTCTTTAACACACACACACACACACACACAGGCTCGTGGTGTGTCAGTGGTGCTGTTCGCTGACGTCAACACCGAGTCCGACTTCGCGGCCTGCCTGGGCGCGGGCGCGGACGCGCTGTGCACCGACTCGCCCGCACGGCTCCGAGCCTGGCTGCAGGGGCAGCAGAAGCAGCAGCAACAGCAACAGCACCACCAGTAGTATCATGTGCACGCGGCTGCAAGTGACAGCATGTGGCGGCGTGGGGCTCGGGGGCGGGGGAAAGGGCAGTGAGAAGGAGCCGGTGAGCTAGGAACAGGCGAAATACGTGTCACGTCCTGTCCCGGGTGTTGTGGAGATGGAGTGAGGCTTCGGCGCCACGGGCGCATGCCGGAGCAGTAACGCCGCAAACGCTTGGTAGGGATAGGTGGGGAAATCGAGTGGATTGTGTGGCGCACGTGCTGTGCCGCGACATCGCGGCAGTGCCGCATGCATGTGCGCACCAAGGCGACCACAGGGCGGTCTGGCTTCTGAAGTGGTCCGGCCCTGTGTTCTCCAGCAGGAGGGAAGGCCAAAAAGGCCCTCCTCCTGGCTGCCAGGCAAGTTTACGCCTAGACCGTGGAGGTGCTGCGCCATTTCGAGTCAGAGTCCAACCCTTACACGCGGGCCGTTACTGTTTCTGGTTCACAACACACATCCACACCTTGTAACCTTGTGTACTTGCTGCTGGCCTCATGAAGCCATGCCATGCGTTTCGCGCGCCAACAGACGTTGGTCTTAACCCAGCAGAGGTAACAGCAGGCAGTCTGTGTTGGCTTGCCCCTTCCCCCGAAGGGGGAGGGGCAATAGCCATTGCGGTCGCATCGAGTTCCCGCAGCGGGGCCCTTACTTCTATAGCCTAGTGGTAGAGCGTTACCTTCGTACACAAACACACGTGCCAGGGAAAGGCGCTGCTGAAGTCCTGCCAAGGCGCCGCTGCCGAGGCTGCCGCCCTTACTGCGGGCGACCGCTGCCAAGGCTACCATGGCTGCCGAGACTGCCCAGGCTGCTGAGGCTGGCAAGGCTGCTGAGGAGGCTGCCGCCTCGAAGGCTACCGCTTAATGACGAGTGTTGTGGAAACGAATGAATACGTAGACCAGAGCGGATGGCGGAGTGGGCTTGCAGGCGGCACGAGAGTAGGCAGTCAGTAGCGCAAGGTGCGAATTCACATGTTACCTCGTAACCGACGGTAAACGCTGTGGACGGTCGCGCCCATGGCTGGCTGACGGAAAGCGGCTGCTGTATTGGGATGGCTGGGCTGGACGACGGCGGCCGGGTGGGCTGCCACGGTGGCTGCCAGGGGGGGCTTAGGAACCAATGTGATCCACGTTTGCGCACCAACGTTGGCAACGGGGGGGCCGGTATGGGCTGCCACGGTGGCTGCCAGGGGGGGCTTAGGAACCAATGTGATCCACGTTTGCGCACCAACGTTGGCAACGGGGAGGCCGTGCGAGTGCCGTGCGAGTGACGTGGGCTGGCGCAAAAACTGCTCCCACCGAGGATTGAACTCGGGACCTTTCCCTTGCACGTATGACGCATACGAAGGGAACGCTCTACCACTAAGCTATAGAAGCCGATTGGGAGGTGTCCGCAGTGGCAAAGTACACTATACCTATACGCTATGGGACAGGCATAAGTTTGGCAAGTCCCCCAACGCAAGAGGCGCTTGATGGGGTGTGGTTCAGGGGTGTGACACGTGAGTGGGACGGACCGCCGGCAACACGGCAAGAGTACTCAAAACACAGACTGCCTGCTGTTACCTCTGCTGAGTTAAGGCCAACGTCTGTTGGTGCGCGAAACGCATAGCATGGCTTCATGAGGCCAGCAGCAAGTACACAAGGTTAGAAGGTGGGATGTGCGTCGTAAGCCTAGCGGAGGCTGGAGGCATCGCCTGTGATACTCAGACTCGGACTCTACCCTACCTCGCAATCTTGCGTCTATTACCATGTAGAGGTTGCTAAGAACATCCTGACATCCAGTCCCTGTGGCCGGCTTTGACCAGTCCACACCCACACACCTGTGCGCACACAACGAAAGGTAGCCCACACGCAACTTGCAACCCGTTGCAAAATGCAATGGCACCCGCTGCAGCATGCACTCACATTACTATAACTATGAGCTCCTGCTATCCGCTTCGCCCTCGCCCATTTGGTTCCTAACCTGTTTGGCCTGCATTTCGGCAGTCCGTCTCAGTCTTCTGTCAGTCATCCTCCTAGTCTGAATACCGTCACCGCGTGCAACCTGCGATGGCTCTGTCGTAACCATGTGCAACCACACAGCATACACACGCACGCACACGCGCATGCTGCAGCATCATAAGCCACCTCGAACAATACACACACAGCCACGCGCCACGGAACAAGCCGCACGCACGCTCGTCATCCCCATCATCCACCACCACGGACCCTGCCCTCACCACCGCCGCCCGCCAGCCGGCGCCGTGCCCGGCCGCGCCCGCCCCGCACTGGCCGCCCGCGCCCGCCCCCGCTCCGTGGCCGTGGCAAACGCCGCCGCCTCCGCCGCCGTCTTGCCTGCCGCCCGGCCCCGCGCCCCGAACAAGCACTCCCAGTGCCGGTTGAACGCCTGCTCCGCCGGCCGCGGCACCGGCGCATCCGCCACCCCCCCGCGCCCCGCCCCGGTCCCATTCGGCGAGCCGTCATTGCTCCCAGCCGCCCCCACTGACATGGTCGTGTACAGGCCGGCACCGCCACCGCCACCGCCGCTGCTGGCCCCGCCGGCAGTCCTGGGCCGCCTGCTGGTGCTGGTGCTGGTGCCGCCTCCGGCCGTCCCTCCAGTGGCGGGCGACAGGTAGGGGTAGCGGGTGTTGCAGTCCCACAGCCGCACCTCGTCGTCGCGGCCGGCAGTGGCCAGCAGGGAGCCGTCTGGGGAGAAGGCCAGGGAGGACACCTGCAGGGGGGAAGGGAGGAGAGGGCGAGGTAGAAGAAGAGGAGGGGAGGATGGGTGTCAGAATGAGGGGAGGGCAGGTAGCATTGGAAGGGGGTCAGAGGGCAGGAGCAGCGTGGTGCCGAAAGTAGAGGAACTTCCTGCTCTGGTTGCGCGTCCCCCCCCCCCCCCCCTTTGACAAATCACCCGCCTTTCCTCCCGCTCTCCTCCCCGCCCCCCCTCCCCCGGCAGCCCCCCCGCCTG
>NC_057008.1:1714203-1800134 GCF_000002595.2 Chlamydomonas reinhardtii | reverse complement strand
TGCCCTCACCACCGCCGCCCGCCAGCCGGCGCCGTGCCCGGCCGCGCCCGCCCCGCACTGGCCGCCCGCGCCCGCCCCCGCTCCGTGGCCGTGGCAAACGCCGCCGCCTCCGCCGCCGTTTTGCCTGCCGCCCGGCCCCGCGCCCCGAACAAGCACTCCCAGTGCCGGTTGAACGCCTGCTCCGCCGGCCGCGGCACCGGGGCATCCGCCACCCCCCCGCGCCCCGCCCCGGTCCCATTCGGCGAGCCGTCATTGCTCCCAGCCGCCCCCACTGACATGGTCGTGTACAGGCCGGCACCGCCACCGCCACCGCCGCTGCTGGCCCCGCCGGCAGTCCTGGGCCGCCTGCTGGTGCTGGTGCTGGTGCCGCCTCCGGCCGTCCCTCCAGTGGCGGGCGACAGGTAGGGGTAGCGGGTGTTGCAGTCCCACAGCCGCACCTCGTCGTCGCGGCCGGCAGTGGCCAGCAGGGAGCCGTCTGGGGAGAAGGCCAGGGAGGACACCTGCAGGGGGGAAGGGAGGAGAGGGCGAGGTAGAAGAAGAGGAGGGGAGGATGGGTGTCAGAATGAGGGGAGGGCAGGTAGCATTGGAAGGGGGTCAGAGGGCAGGAGCAGCGTGGTGCCGAAAGTAGAGGAACTTCCTGCTCTGGTTGCGCGTCCCCCCCCCCCCCCCCTTTGACAAATCACCCGCCTTTCCTCCCGCTCTCCTCCCCGCCCCCCCTCCCCCGGCAGCCCCCCCGCCTGCCTCCACACACCCCCTCACCATGTGCCTGTGCCCCTCCAGAGTGGCCACCGCCAGTCCGCTGTTGGCGTCCCACAGCTTGACCAGGTGGTCGTAGCCGCCGCTGGCGATGAGGGCGCCGCAGGGCGACAGGGCGCTGCTCACCACCCCGAAGGCGCCGCCGTGGGCCGGCAGCACCGCCAGCTCGGTGCCGTTGGAGGCGTCCCACACACGCAAGGCCTGTCATCAGCGGGGGCGGGAGGGGTGGGAGGGGTCAGTCAGTGAGGGGGGTTGCAAGGTTTCAAGACTGGGAACAGCATACAAGCAGGGCCATGGGTGGGGGTGAAGAGGGGAGAAAATGGAGGATGAAGATAAGAGCAGCGGGAGCAGTGCCATGCGTATGCAATTCTTGATTCTTACTGCGAATGGACGCACATCCCCTCCCCTCCCCCTCCTCTCCCCTCCCATCCTCTCCCCTCCCATCCTCTCCCCTCCCATCCTCTCCCCCCCCCCCCTCCTCTCCCCTCCCATCCTCTCCCCTCCCATCCTCTCCCCTCCCATCCTCTCCCCCTCCCCTCCTCTGCCTGCCCACCTTGTCGTGTCCGCCGGTCACCAGCCACTGGCCGTCAGGCGCCAGGCTGATGGTGCTCACGGCGCCCTTGTGGCCCTGGGGGTACGGAGGAGGAGGGGGAGGAGGAGGGAGGGGGGAGAGGGTCAAATGGGGTGATAGCGGGCAAAGCGGTGGTGCAAACTACAGGTGATTGCTGCTTCCAAGCACATTTGCAATCTCCCTCCCTCCCTCACCTTTAGCTGCCGCACGCACTCCCCGGTGTTGAAGTCCCACACAAACACCAGTCGGTCGCTGCCGCCGCTGAAGATGTGCTTGCCGCTGGAGGACACCGCCAGAGACGTCACTGGGTGGGGTGGGGGGTGAGGGGGTGGGGGGTGAGGGGGGGGGGAAGGAGTACAAGGGTAGCGATAGGCTTAGGTGGAGCGCTGCGAGTGAGGCCCGACTCGACAATGAGGTATCCCGCAATACGCACATAACACAGCAGGTCAGCGCCGACTTAGCGCCCCACTGCCTTACGGCCCCCCTCCGAGTGCCTGTCCTGTGCTGTTGTGCGCGCAACCGAGCCCAGGCGGCGACATTTATCGCCGGCGTCGCTCACCCCGCCGCTCACCCATCCCACAAGTTACATCGCTTGCAACCAACGCCTCTGCCTGTGCTACGCTAGTTAACTTGGTTTGGTCTAGTTTGGACTGGTACATATAATCCCCCCCCCCACGGCCGCAAATGTGGTAACGACTTCGTCTGCAGTCTTCAGTGCATCCTGTACCGCTTTTCCAAACATCCCTGCAACCCCCACACACCGCACCCCCCTCACCGTCTCCGTGGTGCCCCCTCAGTGTGGCCAGGCAGTAGCCGCTGCCCGTGTCCCACACCCGCACCGTGCGGTCCGCCCCGCCGGTCACCAGGTACTTGCTGTCGGCAGTAGCAGCCATGGCCAGCACCGGCTTGTGGTGCCGCCGCAGGGCCTTGCTCACCACCCGCTGCATGGGGTGGAAGGAGCCGCCGCCGCCGCCACTGCTACTGCCGAGGCCGCCGCCACTGCTACTGCCGAGGGCGCTGCTACTGCGGGGTGTGCCGGAGGCGGTGCCGGCAGTAGCAGTAGTAGTGGTGGCGAGGGGCATGCCTGATGGCGCCACGGGGGCGCCGGCGGAGGGGTTTGTGGAGCTGGGAAATCCCGGGGGTGTGAGTGTGGCCACCTGGCCGGGCCGGCTGAGCGCCAGACACGCCTCCAGGTTCCACACCAGCACCTGCGCGGCGTGCGAGTCACACACACACACACACACACACACACACACACACACATGTGGGCATCATCACCACATGCACACAGGCCCCTACACATCGGAGGCGCCCCCAGATGCGCCCCCGCCTCCTCCACCACCACCCCTCCCCTCCCCTCTCCCCCGGCTGCCCCGTACCCCGCCCCCCCCTCCCTCCCCCGCTGCCTCACCACGGCATCATCTCCTCCGCTGCACAGCTGCCGGCCATCCGGGCTGAAGGCCAGGCATCGCACCAGCCCGCCGTGCCCGTCCAGCACCACCCGCAGCCGCCCGCTGCGCACGTCGTACAGCCGGACGTCGCGGGAGGCGCTGGCGAGCAGGTGGCATGAGGGGGCGAAGGCCACGGCGGACACGGGGAACCTGTGGCCCGTGTGCAGCTTGGCACGCAGCGTGGCCTGGTGCAGGAAGGCGTGGGGTGAGGGATGGGGGTCGGGGGTGGTAGGGGGCGGGGTGAGAAGGGGGCGGACAGCGAGTACTAGCCGCGCTGCATACCGTATGAGTGTTGCTACGAGTCAAGCTGTACTGTGTTTGGTACTCCTCACCACAGTTCGAAATGCATGCATGCTCACTCCCGCTCTACTGCGCCTGGTTTTCCCATGTCCTCTCCAGCCACCGCCGCCACCCCCACACTCACCATGCCCTGCAGCGGCGGCTGCAGCGGCGGCAGGCTGCCGGGGCTGTGCGGCGGCAGGGGCGCGCGACTGGCCAGCCAGCGGGCAGTGGCGGCAGCGGCCTGACGCCGGTTCCAGCGCCGACCCGGGCTCAGCGGCCGCCGCGAGCCCCCCTCCTCCCCATCCAGCCCCTCCCCTAGCCCCTCCAGCCCCTCGTCATCCTCCTGCATCGCCGCAAACTCCTCCTCCTCCATCGCCTCCTCCTCCTCCGGCGGGGGAGGCGGCAGCTGTGAGGTCTGCGCCGACGGCTCTGATCGGGGCGGCGACAAGGGCGGCGCCGGTGGTGGTGGGGCGGCGGTAGGGGAGGCGGGCGCGTCCTCGGCCTCGTCATACGCCACTGAGCGGCGGGAGGGCTGCTGCGAGGGCGGCTGCTGCTGCTGCTGCCCGGCGGAGGTGGAGGTGGAGGGCGCGGCGCTGCGGGCACTGCGGACACTGCGCACGCTGCCGGCACCAGACGGCTCTGCGGCCGGCGCCGGCGGCTGCTGCTGCTGCCGGCGGCGGCTGGAGCTGCTTGTGGCGCTCCGTAGGGAGGTGGCGGAGGGCGCGGCGGACAGGCGGGCCGCGGAGCGCTGCGGTGCTGGCGGCGGCGGGGGCAGGGGCAGGGGCGGCGGCTGCGGCCTCCTGGCCAGCTCGGCCTTGAGCGCTGTTGCGGCCTTGAGGCTGTCGCGGGCCGCGGCCAGGAACTCGCCGTAGGACACGGAGCCGTCGCAGTTGGCGTCCATCATGGCCTGTGTGTGTGTATGTGTGTGTGTGTGTGTGTGTGTGTGTGTGTGTGTGTGTGTGTGTGTGTATGTATGTGTGTGTGTGTATATGTGTGTGTGTGTGTGTGTGTGTCTGTGTGTGTGTGCGTGTGTGTGTGTGGATGCGCGGAAGGGGTGGATAAGAGCGGGCTGTCTAGGACAGACGGAGTGGATAACCCACGTGTGTGAAGGGGGGAGCACGGACAGCAGGAAGCTCCATGCATGCATACCGTAGGTTGGCAAGCCCCCCCCCCCCACCCCCCCCACACACACACACCCCGCCGCAGCCGCCCACCCAATCCTACCCCCCCGTGCGCATTTCTGGTCTCACCGCGGCGTACTTGAGCTGTGCCGGTCTGAACCCGCCGCCGCCCTCCGGCCCTCCCAGCAGCTCCCCCAGCAGCAGCCCCAGCTCGTGCGGGTCCAGGCGGCCGTTGCCGTCCGAGTCGTAGCCCGCATACAGCTGAGGGGAGGCAGGGGGGAGAGGGTGTGAGCGTGTGAGGGGGAGGCAGAGGGGAGAGTACCGACCTGTCAGCTGCATCCATTGGCTGGTATCGGGGTTCACTATCCCACGCCTGTCGCACCCCTTCACCTCCCTTCATATATACACGCACGCACGGCAGGAGGCGCGCGTGGTAGCGGCTGCGTGAGTCTGGCGTGCCTCGCTGCCGCAGGTTGTCCCAAGTACTCAATCACAAGACTAGAGGAGGCAACCATGATACATCCGTACTTACACACGCACTATCTCTACCCGCCCGCCACACACACACACACACATAGGCACCTGCTGCAGCTGCATCTTGTTGTCCCGTAGGTGGGTGTCCAGGGCCGCCCACAGCGCGTCGGGCGGCAGCGCAGCAGCCACAGCCACACTCCCGTCCGACTGGCGGGCGGGAGGGGGAGGAGAGGGTGGGCGGGATACCGTGCGTATGTGTTAGGGAGCACGAAGGAGGAAAACATGCAGGACGGTGTATGTGCGCGTGTGTATGTGTATGTGCATGTGTACGTGCGGTAGTGGAAGGTGGGAGGTGCGTGCTAGCAATGAGCGGCGGGCAGTGGGCAGTGGGCAGCGACCTGTGCAAGCTGCAGGCGCGACCCCCACCCCCCCTTTACTTCTCCACAAACCCTCCCTCCACACCCCTCCCTGCCCGCCCCCCGCCTCACCTCCATCTTGCCCACCACTACGGGCCAGCTGCCGCCCCACCACGCCTCCGCCTCCGCCTCCGCCCCCCCGCCCCCCTGCTCCATCGCCTCCCCCTCGGCCGGGGGCAGGAAGTAGACGCGCTGGGTGCGCGGGTCCAGCAGCAGCGAATGGCCGTGGTAGGAGAACTCCTGCGTGTGTTGGATAGGGGGGCGTGTGTGGGTGTGTGTATGCGGGAAGGGCGGGCTTAGGAGGTGGCAACCAGGGCCACATGACAGACGGGGCAGAATGCGGGGGCAGCGCTTCTTATCCCCCCCCCCTCCCACCACCACCACCACCACCACCACCACCACCACCACCACCACCACCACCACCACCACCACCACCACCACCACCACCACCACCACCACCACCACCACCACCACCACCACCACCACCACCACCACCACCACCACCTCCTCCACCACCTCCACAGCCCTCCACAGCCCTACTACCCCCAGGCCCCCTGGGGCCCCGCGGCCGCCCTCTGCAGCCCTACCCCCTACCCCCCCCCTACCCCCTTCACCTGCAGCTCCCACTGCTGCCCCACGTCCTGCCCGCCCTCTGAGCCGCCCTCGTCCTCCTCTGAGCCCTCATCGCCCATGTGTCCGTCCTCCCTGTTCGGGGCCGGGCCGGGTGGGGTCGGGTCAGGCCGGGTCAGGTGGGATGGAGTGGGCGGATTGCGTAGGCCGGTAGGTGGGTGGGTGGTTCAGACCACCGACCAGGGCCATCACGTGGTGCTGTGCCTGCGAGCGCACTCGAGCCAAGGCTCCCTCAACACGCCGTCCCCGTGCCCGCCCACCTCCTCTTCCTCCACTTGATGTCCACCGCCCTCATGGCCACACACAGCTCGGCGTAACTCAGGCAGCCGTCGCCATCCAGGTCGTGACTGTGCGGGCAGGGGCAGCGTGGAGCGTGTGGAAGGTGTGGGATATGAGCGGCGTGCGTCGGGTTGAAGGGTCTGGGGCGAGAGGAAGGAGCCAGGAGGACACCGCATACCCCGTGGCCACAACTCGCTAAACACACCGCACCCCCCCCCCACCACCACCACTGTCAAACGTTGCACACATCCTCTCCTGCCCCCCTCACCGCTGCAGGTGCCCCAGCACGTATCTCAGCTGCCTGGCGCTCAGCTGCGGCAGCGCGCTGTGCAGCAGCCGCGCCAGCTCAGCCGGCTCCAGGCTGCCGCTGCCGTCCTTGTCATAGCGGCGGAACTCAGCCCGGGCCTCGGGCTGCGGATGAGGGGTTGTGTGTGGGGTGGGGGGGAGTAAGGAATGGCGGTGTTAGGGAAAGCGAAGGATAGGGCAAGGGCAGTACCGAGGGCAGCGAGGGCAGCCAGGGCGACAGGCGAGGAGTCGGCTCACCCCGGATTTGTGGAGATAGTTATAAACCGTCTTCAGCGCCCTGTGTCCCTCTTCATCTTCGTTGTTATCGCCCGCATCGTCCTTGTGCCGGCGCGAGCCAGCGAGCTCAGATAGCATGGCCTTCATCTCTTCGAACTGCTCCTTGTCATGGTTCGGCTCTTCTGTAGCTAGCACCTCATCTATAACACCATTCTCATATTCCATTTGAGCACGTGTAGTTCCTGGAAGCGCCCGAAGTGCAACCAACAACAAACGCGGCCTGAAATGTGTTTGTGCAAGTGGCTTCAACTAAACCATGACATCAGGATCGTTATGCAGTAAGGATATGGTAAAACTAATCCAGCAGCTTAACGTTCAATCTCTGTGCCTAGGTAGCTCTTGCGGCACGGCCGATGGCACATCTCCCGCCCCTACCCCCGACCACTCAAAAAGGCTCACAGGCACCGACGAAGGCCCCCGTTGCAATCCTACGAGCATTCCCATTCCAACCCATAAAGCTAAGGTTTCAACGGCCATAGAACTTTGGATCCTATCTTCGAGTGTGTGTTGGCCTGTTGACTTTGCGAGGCCATCCCACCTTCCCCGCCAAGTTCCTTCCTGTTCCCTCAGCCGTCCTCAGCGGCGTCGAGGCCCGAACTCCGGGTTTGTTGGTCGGCCTGACCATGCGCACAAGGGGGTCCGCTGCTGCGTTCGGAGTTAAGGAGGTGAGTGGGCATCAAGCTTGCGAAGCTCCCGCCTCTTGCCGTCACCTACCCACCACGCTATCCTTCACACCTATCGTAGCCCATCCACGCACCTCGCCGTCCCTCTTACGGCGCTCATCCTACCGCTCACAGCGCCTGGCACAGCAGGAGGCGGAGCACATCGCAGACGACCCCGCTCCAGTGGATCCTACTAAGATGCCGGCAGCAGCTGGTGGGTACAGCGGCCGCCGTGTGTCCCCACAGTGGCCCACACACGTGTGACATGGCGTGTGCTTCAAACCCTACATACCTGCAAGCCCGCCGCACTGGCGAATGGCACTGGTGGCTGTCGCCCCTGACACCTAACCCATTGCCTCCGAACGGGTCCTGCCACTGCAACGTACGTAGGCACGCCGACCTGGACGCGTTCGACCCCACACGCACGCTACCTGTCCGCCGCCTTCAACGGTGACCACGGCGCCGGCGTGCTTCTCAGCGCCGTGAACGCCGTCGCGCCGCCGGTCGGTGTCCCCCTCACAGCCTGCATTCGGGGACCATATGCAGCCCCACATGGTGAGAATGCCCCCCGGAATTGCCCATCTTTCTCGCCCAAGGGCTTGCATTGGTGCAGTGCTCGTATCTTCCATCTACGCTGTAGAAATTTGCCCCAAATCCGCCGAAGGCGGAGAAATTTTTGGGGTTTGGGGCCGCGCATCTACGGAGTGTAGACGTTTTGGGCGGATTGGCGGTATCTTAGACAGGGAGCTGTTGTGTGTGGTTACAAGGTGGTGAGCACGACGTGCATTCCTGTCCCTGTAGAAACCGAGGCCCGGGCCGGGGGGCCCTTATAACGCCTGCAACACTTACGTATGCTAGTTTGGTCCCCGAATGGGGATGCTCCTGCTCCTGTGCTCCCAAATGGAATCTAGTAACGCGGCTAACCTGCACGGCTAACCTGGCTGGGTCCGCATTCTGCATAACGGCCCGCAGCCCTCCTCTAAAATAGATCTCGCTACTCGAACGCAACTGGTCTTAGGCCGTACATCGCATGAGCACATGATTCTCATCTTCAACTTCATATGCGATACATGACGGCCAAACCCTCTCCTCCCTAGGTCGTCCATAGGCGCGGTTGGCAGTAAGCGGGCAGCAGCATAGGCGGAACCTCATCAAGGTCTTGTGATGCGCAACTGGTATAAATGCTCCACTGTGCTCTTGCATGGTCCGTGGTGCCGCTCCTTCCGCACACAGCCCCATTCGATGCTTATGCGCGCTCATCTGTACGCCTGGTTGCTTGTTGTCTGATGGGAAAGTGCTTGGCTCAGACTGTAGCCGCTCATGCTTGCACGCATTCATCATAGTATCAGACGCTTGGACGCCAGCCACAGCTTGCTACAGCGCCTCCTGTGCCCGCCACCGATGGAACAGGGCATAGGGTAGGTATGCGTCCTGCCCCCGCCACCATCTTCTGACTGCGTGCACAGCCTACGGCAGCCCACTCCTGCACTCCACTTTGGATGCATGAAAGTCTTTCCGTCCTCAAAGCACTCAATGCGGACTCAAGCGTTGCTGGCCCCCACTCTGCATGACTGACGCCGTCGTGATGAAACCGCCAGACGGGCCCCGCAAGCATCATCCTCATCCTCCTCATATACATACAACCCAGGCGGCATCACCACCACCTGTGCCCCACCTGTCAGCCTTCGCCTTCAATGCCACAACGGCCACATATACTCGGGGTAATCCTACACGCATGCTACTGTGTCTCTTAAGCTAGCTAGACAAGCCAGGCTTGACCGTTGTTGTCCCTGTAAACGGCTCCTGGTCTTGACCAGTCCATGCACTACCGTACAGCTACGCACGCGCAATCTAGGTACGGGGAGCTCGCTACCAGCAAGATCTGCTATCAGGCTAGCTTATAACCCTCACGAATGGAACCTGCTCGATAACTCCATTGACGCGAGCGCCCGGATGAATGTACAGAATGCGACCTCCGTACACCATGTAATGCGGTGCTGCAGACATGATGGCCTGTCATCTGCTAGCTAGTCCTTTGCTGTATCTGTGTCGCTCATGCAAGGGACAGCCAAAGAATTCCCTGGCGACGTTTCGGGGGCTTGCACACCTGCGAGTCCGTGGCCGTGTCTCCAAGAATGTATAAAAGCGAAGTGGGAGTATGTAATACCAAAGTCTCGACTTCGCTTGTATACATCCTTGGAAACACGGCCACGGACTCGCAAGTGTGCAAGCCCCCAAAACGTGGCGAGGGAATTCGTTGGCTGTCCCTTGCATGAGCGACACAGATACTGTCTGTCCTAAAGCAGCACACCACACCACGCCCCATCGCCCGGCCCCCTGCTGCTGCCGGCTCAGCTCCGGTGGCCACCCAAAGCCCATCCTGTTTATACCATACGTATTGAACAGCTGTACTCCATGGGCACACCCACGCCCACACTTGAACCACTCTTCTGGGCAGGTCGGAGCTCCAGTCGCCCACGCGTCCAACAATTAAGAGAAAGGTCATAAAAATGCTTCCCTTGGAAGACACAATTGGGTTGATCCCACAGCATGCATTCGTCTGAGACTGAAAGTGTCTTGAAGCGCCTCATCACCCAGACGAAATTGGAGTCGGGTTGTACACGCCAGTAGTCATAACAAAAGCCGTTCATTATTGCGAGCATCTCGCCACCGGTGACCTGTGCCTTGTGCCATGTCAACAAACACATGCAGTGTGCCATGTCAGCAAACACATGTAGTACGTGCCTACGTGGACGCGCACACATGTCAACATCGTGCCGACCACCTTCCTCCAAACGGGACATCCTAATGGCACATCAGCCGCAACGGCACTTCGCACTACAACCACATCCGCACAGCCGCAGCACATCCGTCCCTTCCTCCTGCGCACTCATGTGAACTGAGCAAATTCATGCGCATATCTAACATACATTGTTGAGTCTTAAGTTGTTGCGGGCCATCCAGCTACTAGATAGGTCGTGCCAGAGGTGTGCGCGCCACACATACGCGCCCACTCGCTGCGTGATAATTCTGCAGTTTACGTGGCCTGCCGGGCCTGGCGTCATTCGTTCCTTGCGTCCTGACACACACGCAGCTCGAGTCCTCATACCGCCCAGTTTGCGGGCCAGCCATTCGCCAACCACCACCGCCGCATGGGCTCCATGGGGACACATGTGTGTGCAACCAATGCACCCACCATCCCCGCAGCACCTCCTTTACCTGTAAGGCAGCCCTTCGCCCCATCTCCTCTTGATCTCCAGCAGCCGCACAACAGCAGCCGCCCGATTGCATCCGACCGGCGCCCGAACGCCATCAGCCACCTTGCTTGACTCCCTCCAGCATGCGCGTCCCACATCCACCATCCCACAATACCGCACACCGCCGGGTCCGGTGCACGACAACCACCATGCTGACAATTAGCTGATTCAGTAGAACAGCGACAGCAGCTTGGCAGCTGTGAAAGCCATGGTCAGCATCAGCCACTTCGCGATCATGGTCGCAACAAAGGACGGAGCCTTACGAAGGAAGAACACGAAGAAGCCCAGCCAGCCGCTGCGCTCTGGAGCCGACAGCGCTTGCAGCAGCCAGGCGGGGGCACCAGGGAGCGCCCAGGCTCTGAAGCAGCCCAGCCACGCTGACCACCAGGTGGTGCACGCTGCAGCTCATGTGCGCACCAGCGAGGTGCATCACCAGCAGGATGAGGGAAGGGCCTGCTCCGCTCTGCACGCCATCCTTCCTGACCACGCCCACCGGTCCGCGACCGCCATGCACGCCTGGCTGGCCCGGACCGCGAGCAGCAGCTGCAACAGCAGCGCTGTGCAGTACCCTACGACACCGCCTGTTGGGGACCGGCACGATTTGAGCGGCGCTGACGACAGGTAGACGGGTGCTGTGCGCCACCAAGGCAAAGCGAGCTGCTTAGCACGCTGTTGGTCGCGCCAGGAGTGTGCGTGTCAGCCCCCAGCACCAACTGCGGGCCTGAACTATTAGGCATGGTGGACGCTGCAGCTGAATCCTCGAACTGCTGCTGCTTCTGCTGGCTGCCCTCAATGTCTCCTCCTCCTCTTCCTCCGCACACTTGCGACCACAGCGGTGCCAGGGTATCAAGCCAGCCAGCAGGCCACCACTTGGCGATGTCTGACTTACGTGGCTGAGCGGATGACGGGACGGGCGATGGTGCCGCTGCACGCACAAAGGCAGCGCAGGCGGCGGTGCATGCGGGCGTGGGTCAGATCGCAACTCGCTGCTTGCAACCAGGAAAGGAGTTGACGGGACCATGACCGCACAAGGCCTGCTACCCGCCGCGCCCCTCTAGTCAAGCGCCGTGCGCCGTGCGCCTGACCAAAACGCATCTACTCGTGCTCACGACTGGACCTACGCCCGTCTCCACAAACCCAGCCACGGCCCCCAGCCCTGATCCAGATCCACGTGGGTAGTACAGCCCACTCCTCCACACAACCCTGAGACAGCACGCGCTACGCCGGCTCACCCTGTTCACCTCGCGGGTGCTCCACGTCTCGCGCGCTGGTGCTGCTGCCACCTGTCGTTGCAGCCGGAGAGTGCCACCGCGTGTGTGTGGTGCGGTGCCGCGGGGAAGGGGTGGAAGGAAGTGCAGCAGGAGGGCTGAGCAGCAGGAGGGTAGTCGCGGTGTGTCGCGGTGTGGACACTGCAATCGGTCACATAGCGCGGGAATAGCGGACATAACGTGAATGGGAGCCTACACGAAATACACGCATCTTTCAGCGCCAGGATGTGGTCAATCAGGCCAGGCTGCAGCCCTGCGACCGAGAGGCCCTCGCGTGTGGCATCGCTCAGAGCGCGGACGTTGCGGTACCAGTTGTCCCACAACTTGTCCAGATTCACAGCATCTTCAAATAGCGTGAGGTCAGCTCCACGGGCTTGAAGGGCTGCGCGCATCTGCTCACGCTGGTGCGCCCGGTCCACGTCCATCTGAATGGAGTGCGGTTGAAAGGAGATATGCACGCCACCCGTACAGCGGAAAGCAAGGGCTCAAGACGTCGGGGCCTCTGGGCTTTTGACCTTCATGCAGTATCTTCTTGGTGCAGGGGGGCGTGCGAGAAAAGTTATAACTTTTAGGGCTGTCAGACGAGAAGTTTTCATTTACCGACACAGGTTAAGCCCAAAGGCTCCCACACTCGGGATGAGCGTCGGCATGGGCTGACTGGAAAGTTACCAGACCTACCTCGGCAAGTTGGGGATTGCAGGGTTTTACGGGCTCTGGCCAACATGACACGTTACTTGTCGCAGTCGGGGAAGGCGACCTTATGATGAGCAACCGGGGCTCTCGGACGGGTGGGCGCGCTTTGCTGGCGTAGCGTGCCCCCCCGGCATCCGTGCCTACCTTTCGCGGCTATGGGAGCGCTGCGCCATGCGCGGTGAAGGCCAGTAAGTGCTTTCGGTCTGTGGACGGCTAGGCTTGGGATGGGTTTGTGCTCCATGGTAGGTGTGCGACCGTCGGCGGCGCAGCCGGCCCTTAACGTTTCCCGGCACTTCTGTGCCTAGGCTTGTGGCGTTGAGGCACAGCGGTGGGGCTCTGGCGGGTTGAGGCTTGGCTAGGACTCACTGTGCGCGGAGTCACACGGACTTTGTCCGCGGGAGGGTTTGCAGCAAAGTCGGGGTTGGTAGAGTCAAGTTGGGCCCTGATAGCATGTGATGGCTCGGCGTCTTCGGGTGCTGGGACTGTCCCCTCTGTAACATCCGCATTCTTACGTCTGGAGTTTATCAACTCCTTTAATGAATACCCGCCTCGACTGGCTTTCGGCATGGTGTGCATAGCCGCGGCCTCTGCAACTGGATAGTGGGCCAACTGGGTACTGGCCCGCCAAGCATGCGCGGTGGCCGGGCGCACAGGCGGCGGTCGTGTTGGCTTGCCCCTTGCCCCGATGGGACGTGTGCGATGGGACAGTGTTAAGGCAGGTTGGTAAAGTCCCGTAGGGTGCAGCTGATTCCCAGACCCCAGCAGATGGCAAACAATTTGCGACGGCAGGGCAGTAGTGCGCGGCTGGTCGAACGCCGGAGTCACTGTACCGACAAGTTGCTGGCTGGCTGGAAGTTTGCTGACGCGCATTCCTCACGCTCTGGGCGCCTGGCCAGGCCATAGCACCACACAGACACACCGCAACGCCACACTCGAGACAGCGCACCTGCAGGAAGGTGACCAGCGTCCACGGATGAGCACTAGAGGCAACCACAGAGACAAGCGTTCCCCGGTCACGGGAAAAGGGGCGGAGCCCCTCCACAGTCTGAGGCCGAACAACCTCATCGCCCGGACATAGCCGGGGGCGGTTTTACAGTCACATAGCCAAACCAGGTGCCTAGCAATCGCGATGCCACAGCAGAGCTTACCGCAGCCAGACGTAACACAGTTGTCAACAGCCGCAATACTTTTCATGCCGCTACATGCCCTGCCAGCCCCACCGCGGACCGCTACCTAGACACCGCCAGCCGGCTCGTCAGCCTGCGCGCTTGCGCCGCTTCTTGGGCGGCGCTGCGCGCTCCTCCTCCACGTGGCCTTTCCCGCCCCCTCCGCTACCAAGATTCGCTCACGCGCCCCCGCTGACGCCGCCGCCGCTGCCGCTGACGCCGCCGCCGCTGCCGCTGCCGCTGCCGCCGCCGCCGCCGCTGACGCCGCCGCCGCTGCCGCTGACGCCGCCGCCGCTGCCGCTGACGCCGCCGCCGCCGCCGCCGCCGCCAGTCTGCAGCGATGCAGGTCGCTTGTGCCCCAGCAGCATCTCCACCAGCGCGTGCCGGATGTTGGTTGCGGAGTTGACGTCACGTCCCTGCACCGTCGGGAGGGTAGAGTGAGTGAGTCCCACTGAGCCCACGACTGAGCCGTCACCCAGCCGTCACCCAGCCATCACCGACTGAGCCCCACTGAGCCCTCACCCACTGAGCCGTGTCATCCACGTGTCATCCCCACTGAGCCCCACTGAGCCCACGACTGAGCCCCACTGAGCCCCACTGAGTCGTCACCCAGCCAGCCATCACCCAGCCAGCCGCCCGCCCGCAAAGTGGACTCACCCACACCGTCCCGCAGTGGTTGTACACTTGGACTTGGTGAGCACGTGAGCCCCCCCATGGTACGACCGCCTGCAGGCAGCGCTCCCCGTCGCCGAGTAGCGCCGCCCGCACTTCGCAAACACCTGGGGAGGGAGGGAGCAGGAGTACAGTGTGAACCTTGCTGGCTACCCGGCTACCTGTACACGAGCCCCATCCTGTCCACCCGACCACCTGTCTACTCATTCCAATCCGTCTGCTCTCATCTTGCCTGTGATGTGTAGAACTCGTCCACGTACACCACCAGGTGCGCGTACTTGTCCACCAGCAGGCGGAGCAGTGCCCGGTTTGGGCCCCGCCCCAACCTGCTGATGCAACCGCCATAGCCAGTGTTGGCGTTGCCCCAGCCAACAATGACCTCCTCCTTGGGCCTTCCACCAGCCAGCTGCTGCGCCGTGTGCTCCAGCACCTGTACCAGTGGCATTGGTGTAGCGTCAGCGCAATGCAGTTGGTGTGGGGGCATCTGCTGGCCCCCTCCCCTCAACCCCCACCTTCCGCGTCCGCAGATGGACAGTCAGGCGCCACCGCCGCTGGCCCCACTGACGGTAGAAACGGAGCAGGTGCCACAGCCCGTACTGTTGCACCGGCGCAGGCGCAGACCCGGCAGCCGCCGCCGCGTCCACGCCACCTCCAGAGTAGAGGTGGCGTATTCGCAGCTCATGCTCAGCCACCCGCGCGCTGGGTATCTTTGCCTGACAGCACTTGAGCGCCGGCTGCTCCTCTAGCCGTGCCTGCTGCCACAGTCGACGGCCTGTCTGGCCTGTGCAGTGGCGGTAGCCAGCGCCAGACAGCCGGGTAAAGCAGGTGCGCTGCTGGCGGCGCCGTTCTGTTGCGGCACGCTGATGCGTGTGCTGGCGCGTGCCCCGCCACCCTCGCCTCTTGCCCTTCCACCTCCCGCCCCCCTTGCGCCGCCACCTCCGTTTCTGCCCCCGCTGTCGCTGCTGTCGCTGCCGTCGCTGTTGTCAGAGCCCTTCAGAGCCCTTCAGAGCCTTTCAGAGCCTCCAGAGCCCTTCAGAGCCCTTCAGAGCCCTGCCGAGCCCGCCACAGGCCTGTGCAAATCCCTCCAGAGGCTGAGCGGCTCTGAAACAGCCGGTGTCAGCAATGCCAGACCACCCTAGAAGCGCTGGAGCATGGGACAAGTGGGCTGAGCCACGTATCTAGTCTGAGGCCGCAAGCGTCTACCTCATGAATGCGACATTTGCAAGCTTGCGGGGGGGGGGGGGGGAAAGCACGCTTCTGAAGACAATTCATGTGCCCCATCCCATCCCATCCCTTACCACTCCGTGCACTCCTGCCCTGCCGTTGCAAATTGTTTGCCATCTTCTGGGGTCTGGGAATCGACTGCACCCTGCGGGACTTCACCAACCTGCCTTGACACTGTCCCATCGCTCACCCATACCACTCCATACGCTGCCTGATTGCTGGACGGATGCTATCCTCAGCTCCCCCCAATACATACACACCGTGTCAGGCAGACTGTACACACGCAAGTCACCTTGCTGGCACTAGGGGAGGTTGGCCCTGAGGCAGCCGTTGTGACACTCGGATGAAGACCCCATCACGCACGTGGGCCACTCGGTGACACTAGCTTGGATGACATTACATGCACTGTACGTCCTTGTGTAGACCCCAGCCTCGGCGCTGTGCTGCCAGCTGCCTGCCGAGCCCCCCGGCCCGCCTGCAGTGCTCCCCCCCGCCCGCACACACAGCGCCTGCCTCCTGATCCTTGACCGGGGCACGTGCGACATGACTGCAGCAACCACCCTCAAATCCAACAACACGGCATAGCCTCAGTCTTCCAGCCTTAAAACATGTAGGGTAAGAATCCGCCTGCTGCTGCTACTGCTGCTCCTCCCGCGTCCTTGCGGCACCATCCGGTGCTTTGCGTGCATGAGATTCGTGTATGCCTACCCGCTACTCCCCCTGCTGGTGCGTTGCCTTTGGCAAACACACACATATGTCCCACGCCCTGCTTCACGTCTTCTCGAGTGTATGTATCCTGCCTGCCCTGATGTCTACTACGTCTCTGGCTGCAGCCGCTCTGCTACAGAGCCCGCGCCCGCGTCAAAAACCGACACACGCACACACACGTACACACATGCGCACATGCCGTGTCGCATGCCGTCGCCACACACCAGAAACACACAGGTGACAACAACGACACGTGCAGACGCGCACACGCGCCCGCTCGCACACACAATCACGCAGTACCCACGCCCATTGAACCCCTCCCCCGTGCCGACTCCGCTTACGCGTCGTCCGCGTCCGCTGCCCCGCTGTCTGCGACCTTGAGGCCGGTGACCAGCGGTACCGTCACGTCCATGCCGGCCGGCCCCGCCACCTCGCCGCCCATGTCCACGCCGTCGGCGTCGTCCTCGGGCGCGGGCGCCGACACCGCGGCGAAGGCGTCCGCGGGCACCGAGTACACACGCAGCAGCTCCTTGTTGGGGTCCTGGTGGGGGGAAGGGTGTGCGCGCGTGCGAGCGATGGGTTTAGTTATGAATGTGACATTACAAAGAGGGGCAGTCCGACCAAGCATGGGTTCAGTTATGCTGCTGTACAGGTTGACTTGGCCTTGCGTTGGATGGAGGTCATGCGTGCGGGCCGGGAGGAACCGCTCCCAGCCTCCCAGCCAACACCACCAGAGCTTGGATCGCGGCCACCACCAGCACCCTCCTCTCCCCGTCCTCCCACGTTCCCGTCTAACCCCCCTCCCAAAACAGGCCTCCTTGGCTTTGGTTTAGTTTGGGCTGGTATTTACAACCTCCCTCCCAACACCCCACAGCCCTCCCCGCCCACCTTGACCAGCAGGTAGGCTCCCTCGTCCAGCCCCAGCAGCAGGTCGCACACCGCCCGCACAATGCCCCAGCAGTTGTCCATGTCCACGTGGAACGAGCGCGCGCAGTCCTTGGGCTTGAGCGCCTGTGTGGGCGCGAGGAGGGTTAGAGGTGCGGGGGCGCGGGAAGGAGGCGGGCGTCAGGAGCTGGTGCACCAAGTGGGTCGTGGGCGTGGGGATGATATGTCGTGCAGGGACTCGTGGATTCAGGGCTCAGTTCTTCCTATGTAGGTCCTCAGCACAGCTCGATCTTGTCGAGGCTGTGGTGCTCAGAGGTGATGTCGTTATAGAATATCGTCACTGCCCAATGCCGTGCGCAATGAATGCAACGACCTAAGATGTAAGCCAGTCTTTGCCAACAGGCAGCCAAACCGCGAGGCTCAGTTCTTCCTATGTAGGTCCTCAGCACAGCTCGATCTTGTCGAGGCCGTGATATTCAGAGGTGATGTCGTTATAGAATGTCGTCACTGCCCGCGCGGGTGGTTTGCCTGAAAACACCTGCCCACCCCTATCACCGCTTGCCGCCCAACCCTCCAGTCTCCCTTCAGCCTCATACCCTCGGAGCCCTTCCCACCCCACACTCACATGCATGGCCAGCACGACGTGGTTGGACACGTCGCGGGGCGTGGCGCGGCTGACAAAGCCCAGCTTGATCTGGTCGGCGCCCGACAGCAGCGAGCTCGCCACCCACTTGGCCACCTGCGGGCGTGATCGCGGAAGGCGATACGGCAAGGATCGTTTGGTAATGTAGTCTGGCCCTCTGGCCCTTCGTCGTCCGCTACTATCCATCCACACAATCCCCCACGCCTACCTTGAACTTGTTGTTCTTGGTCTCGGACAGCACCACAGCACCCTTCTGGTTCTCCAGACGCTTGCGGTAGTCCTGGGGTAACCCAAAGGGGAGGGGCGACGTTAGGCCGGTCGGAAAAAATATGGAGCCAGTTCATGTGTACCTAAACCCACATGCCAAAGCCACTGCACCGCGAAACCGGCAACCACCTTGGGCCGCCCCTGCTACCTCCGGGCCGGCCCTCCTCTCCCTCCCTGGCTCCCACCCCACCAACACCGTCCCCACCTGGCCCTTGATGTCGTACTCGTTGAGCGCCTTAATGAGCACCGTCTGCGGCGCCGCGCCCTCTGGCCCCTTGATCGCACCATCCACCTCGCAGCGCACCACAATCTCGGGCGCGTCCGCGGCCGAAGACAGCTTCCACTTGCGGTACCTGGGAGGGTAGGGGCCGTGACGCCGTGGGGATAAAGTAGTGGTGTTGATACTGGGTGGCACGGGCCGAGCAAAACCTGCTGACACCCATCATCAGCTTCAACAGCACCATGTCTGCCCCTCCCGGCCCCCTGCCTTCCGTTCCGCACATTTCAGGCGGTGCGCTGCCACCCCCCCCCCCACGCCTGGCATGGCCCTCGCCGCCCACCGACCCGAGCATCCACACCCACCCAAACACCCATATACGCGCGCGCGCACTCACTTGTAGGCCACGCTGGCCAGGCTGCCGGCGTCGCTGGGCGAGGCGAAGGGGTTGGCGTTGCCCAGGTCCAGCTTGTTGCCGTCCTTGACCAGAACCTGTGTGGTGGCGTGCGAGCACATAGTCTTAGTGATGGGCCATGCAGGTCAGAGGCGGCGGGTACGAGTGGAAATGCGGCAGGCGGAGGGACGGACCAGCCCGGGACTCCGGTCTTCCTATGTAGGTCCTCAGCACAGCCCGGCTTGCGGGTGGAACTGCAAATTAGGATACGATGCCGTTAAGGACTGTCGTCGCTGCCCGGCCCATTGCCTTTCTGAGCCCTCCTGGCCCTTGGCACGCATTCTTTCGTCCCAAGTACCCGCCCCAACACAGACGTCCTCCAAGACGAAAGGGCTCAGTTCTTCCTATGTAGGTCCTCAGCACAGCTCGATCTTGTCGAGGCTGTGGTGCTCAGAGGTGATGTCGTTATAGAATATCGTCACTGCCCAATGCCGTGCGCAATGAATGCAACCACCCAAGATGTGTGCCAGTCCTAGCCAACAGGTGTCCAACACGCGAGGCTCAGTTCTTCCTATGTAGGTCCTCAGCACAGCTCGATCTTGTCGAGGCTGTGGTGTTCAGAGGTGATGTCGTTATAGAATATCGTCACTGCCCAATGCCATGCGCAATGAATGCAACCACCCAAGATGTGTGCCAGTCGTTGCCACAGGTATCCAACATGCGAGGCTCAGTTCTTCCTATGTAGGTCCTCAGCACAGCCCGATCTTGTCGAGGCCGTGATATTCAGAGGTGATGTCGTTATAGAATGTCGTCACTGCCTTATGCGCTTGTGATGCATTCCTCTTTGTTTACCGCAACCTCGGACACTGCTCCGACCCATTCCGGTGCCCCACCCGCCTCCCGCACCTCCCTGCCTCCTATGCTTCCGCCTCCCTCCTCACCTGCTGCGAGAAGTTCTGGTTGATGGCGGTTGCCTCCAGCGCCAGGTGGTTCATGCCGTTGATGTTGTCCTTGTCCTGTTGGCGTGTAGTGCACGAAGCGATGAGGGGAGTGAGGCAGCGAGCGGTGGTCGAACGCAGGCTTCCAGACCCACGCTCAGCGCAGTGCCCTCGCCGCATATGTCCCCACGTGAGCAGCCTGACCCCGCTCTCCTATCTGTCCCCGCCCTGCAGCTGCCCTCTTCACTGCCTCCCCCAGTCCCTCACCTCGGGCACCGCCTCGGGCGCGGTCTCGTTGACGGTGAGCAGCGTGAACTTGGAGCTGGGCCGCCAGTCGAAAAACAGCTGGTCGCCCTGTGTGTGTGTGGTGTGTGTGTGTGTGTGTGTGTGTAGCGGCGGGAAGGGTGAGTAGTAAGTGGTGATGGTGCGGTCGAGGCGAGGCGGAAGTGGGAGGCAGCGGCCTCTTACGTGCAACTAACTCGTCCTGTTCCCGACGCACCAACCCACATGCACCAACCTTCGTCCTACCCTACGGCCACTTCTCCACCGCCTCGCCCTCCCTCCAGACCTCCCGTGCCCCCCCCCCCGCCACCAGCCGCCCGTCCACCCCCATGGGCCAGCCCGCGCGGCCGCACCTTGCGTGTGGCCAGCAGGTCCCAGCCGTACTTGGAGGACTGCATGCACATGAGGTGCGTGAGGATGGAGTCCACCGCGAACACGCGCGCCTTGCCGCCCGCCGCCATCTGCGCCAGCACCGGGTCGTCCGAGGTGGACACGGAGCGGAAAATGCGCTTGGTCTTCTCCAGCGGCTTCTCCTTCTTCACAGCCAGGTTGTCGTACGACTGCAAGGGGGTGAATAAGGGGGAGGTGCAGACGAGAGGGGCGATGTATTCAGTCGAGCAGTTTCAGGAGAGCCAGAGCGGGGCCGATTGGCATGAAATCTGGAGTGGGCGAGAGTTGTGCCGCTAGTGCTGGCGCCTGCGTCCAAGCGGCAGAGCGGGGCTCCAGCACCGCGCAAGACAGCTGGGGCTGCGGCGCACGCAGCACAAGGCCGCAGGCTGCCTCGCAGCCGGCAGAGCCCCAGGCTCCGAGCCTCAGTCGATCCCACTGCTGCTGCCGCTATTGCTGCTGCGGCTGCTGCTCCAGGAGTCTTTACCATCGCCAATGCCAGGTCTGCACCTGAAAGCCAGGGGCCCAACACGTGGCCCACGCCTCTGGCTGGCACCTCTGGGCGCAGAGCCATGTGCTCCCTCCCTCCCCTCCCTCTCCGCCGCTCCGGCGCATGCCTCCAGGCTGCTGCCGCTGTGTAGCGCTCCGGCTCTGCTCACGTCCAAAGCCCGACCAAAGCTCCACTAGCCCGGAAGTGCGCGTGGAGGTGGTGCCGGCTGCTGCCGCTGCCAAAGCTTGCAGCTGCTCACTGCGTTGTTCTCATCGGGGACCCCGCATGCAGCAGGAGCCTCCCCCACTCCACTGGCCAGCCCGACCCCGCCCGTTCCTCTACCGACCTCATCACCGCTCACTGGTAACCCCCACGCAACCTTCCAGCCAGCCCCAATTGGGCTAAGCGTATAATGAACCCCTCACGACGCCGCCCTGCGCCCCCCTACTGCCACCCCGTGCTGCCTCCCTCCCTGCCCCCCACCTTGTCGTAGTACTCGAGCGAGCCGCACGCCAGCAGGTCCACCGGCTCGCCGGGGTTGTAGTTGAGGCGGCCCAGGCTGGTCGTGTTAATCTGCTCCACCACCGCCCAGTCAGCGCCGATCTCCACACTGCTGCTGTACTGGGTCGGCTGCGCGTGCGTGCGGGCCACACAGACAGAACGGATCAGGGCACTTGAGGATTCAGGTGCTGGACTGCAACAAATCGAACAGGGACGCTGGAGCTTTACTCCGCGTGCGCGCCTGTCCTGGCTGGTCGCCGCGCCCGCCAGACACCCCGTCACGGAGTCCGCAGAGCGCACAGCCCACACGTGCGCAAGGCCTTGCCCCTGCCTGGTGGAGCATTTGGGGGACTCGGGTGCCGGGCTGCGGGCCCCCCTCCCGGCCCTGCCTCTGATGACCCCGGAACCCTCCCTAAACCCTCTTCGCCTCTGTATATGCTTTATGTAGCATTTGCGCGCTCCAGCAACGCCCGAACGAACCCGGCAGGCCACGTCGCGCCCTGCCGATGCTCACCCTGTTGTTATCACGGCCATAGAACTGCTGCTTCTTCTGCTGCTGGGCACCACCCTTCTTCTTGTCCTGCTCTGGCCCGCCACGAGCACCGTCCTTGCCGTCGCGACGCTGCTGGTTGTTGAAGCGATTGTTCTGCTGGAAGCGCCGGCCCCCTCCAAACTTGTTGGTCTTCACAGGGCGGTTATCCACCAGATGGAACGACTCCTCCTGCAACCAGATCGACTTATCAGCTAAACGCAGCCGCCGCACATCCCGCGCTCAAAGCGTCGCCAGGGGCCCCGCTGCCTCACCTCCTCGTTTGCGAAGAAGTTGAACACCGGCGGGCCACCCTGCTGAAAGCCGCGACCTGCGCACAAAAGCCGAACGAGGCCTTACCGATCTGCGCGGGTGTTCGCCGCCGACCCCGCCACCTGCAACTCACCGCCATACTTGTTGCCATAAGCGTTCTGGGACCAATCTGCAACCCTGCCTAGCTTGTCTCCCTTGTTGAAGGGCGCGAATGGAATGTCCTTCAAGTGCGCAGGCACGCTACACGGACCCCACCCGTCGGGGTTATCCGCAATTTGCGGCACTGGAAATGCTGCTGACATTTTAAAGCGTATGTAAGGAATACATGCAGCGCGCGGGCTTGGTAGTCGCGGCGAGCTCGACCGCGATGACACGCAATGATCGCGGGAGGCCCCGCCCCGCTCTGAGCAAAGCCTGCTTCCGCCCCTTCCTTGCACGAGCCAGAACCTGTGGTTCTACTTGACTTGCACCACTCGGACTGGGCTTACTGTATGCCCTCTAGTACTATTTCTAGAAAAGCTACGATCGATCGCCGCGTGTTCTCTCGCTGCCAGTTTCTCTTCCAAGTACAATTCTTATTGTGACATTCTAACTTGGTTACTAACTAAAGCCGTCGTCAGTGCTCGGAAGCAGAGGTGCAGCACGCCGGGCCAACGTGTCCCTCTGGTGTGAGCGGACACAGTTCTTGCTCGCAGACTCAAGGGGTATCTGGGGTGACGAAGATGGCGGACGACGGGTTTGCGCCGTGGTCTATGACCACGGCCCAGGTGCTGTCGCACTTGGACGTGGACCCGAAGACGGGATTGACGGACCAGAAGGTCGAGGAGAAGCGCGCCACGTATGGCTACAACGAGCTTGAGAAGGAGTCCAAGCAGAGCATCTGGGCTATGATTGTGGAGCAGTTTGAGGACACGCTCGTGCGGGTGAGCACACGCAGATGAACAGCAAGTTGGTTGGCGCCTCGCGAGTAGCTCGTTGGCGGTGTGGGCGCCAGCCGGCGCAAGCCCCGTTCACCCCTGGGCTTCAGGCGTGGGAATGCACTTGAAATTTCGGGTACTCCCCGGTGGCGGGAAACGCCCTTTCGCTGCCTCCGCCGGTACACGCACCCGTGTCCTGCGCCGTCAACCTGTCGACACTGCGCGTCAACGGTACTCCCGCCCTCCCTCACCCTGACCCGATCGCCCTCCTCACCCGCGTGGACGTCAGTGCCCTTACCCCCCAGGCCAGCACCACCTGCTCGCCCATACACTTGCCCTTCACGTTCCCCTCTCACTCCTATGACCACTCAGCCCGTACCTCTGCTTGCCTGCTAGATCCTGCTGCTGGCGGCGGTGGTGTCGTTCGCGCTGGCCTACTTCGAGGAGGGCGCGCACGAGGAGGGCCTGCGCGCCTTCATCGAGCCGCTGGTGATCCTGCTCATCCTCATCCTGAACGCCGGCGTGGGCGTGTGGCAGGAGAGCAACGCCGAGTCGGCGCTGGAGGCGCTCAAGGAGCTGCAGACCGAGACGGCGCACGTGACGCGCAATGGCAAGATGGTGAGGAGCCGGAAGGGGGAGGGGCGGAGGCGGCGGATGGAAACGGGCGGCGGTGGTGGTGGTGGCGCCTAGGAGGCCGGCACATCTGGGCGGTGTCATGGCGAGGGGCTGGATTGCAGCTGCTGGGAGCCATGGCCGATATGGAGTGGGGATGGGGCTGTCATACGTGGCAGAGTGCTGGGTACGGCAGAAGGGATGGGGGCTATGCGTGCCGTCCAAAGCGAGGCATGGCCAACCCAACCGCAGCCCGTGAGGCTGGCAAGATGTGTGCTAGTCCTCGGCACCAGTGCATCCAAGACACGTATGCGCGCGCGTGCGGGTGAGGTACAAGTGTACAACCCTCGCCGGACCGGGCCTGAAGCGCGCCAACCCGCTCTCCTCACCTGGCCCTCCCGACCCCTCCTTCCCCGCCCCCGATGGTCTACCGTCTACCACTTCCTTAACTAGTCATGAATGTAAGCCCCCCTCGCCCATCCTCCTCTCCCCGCCCGCTGCAGGTGTCCGACCTGCCTTCTCGCGAGCTGCTGCCGGGCGACATCGTGCACCTGCACGTGGGTGACCGCGTGCCCGCCGACTGCCGCGTGCTGGCGCTGCGCACCGCCACCTGCCGCGTGGAGCAGGTGGGGAGCAGGGCGCTCCTGAAGGGGGCGGGGGCGGGCTGAGGCGGGTGGGTGGGTGAGGGTCTTATGAGCGAGGGTCGGGGCATCAAGGGAGCAGGCGGGCTCTGGAAGAGGCGGTTTGGGGGCTGGCAGGGTGGCGTGCACAGCCCGTCTCTCATGTGGCCTCGCCACGAGCGCCTCGTCAAACGTGTTGGCCCTGTTGGCTGTGCTCCTGCCGCCACACCCCACAGGCCAGCCTGACGGGCGAGTCGGTGGCGGTGAACAAGGGCAGCGACCCCGTGGCCGACCCCAACTGCGAGCTGCAGGTACACATGGGTGGGGGAGGGAGGGAGGTGGGGTTCCGTCGGTTGTACATACGTGCTCTTGTTTGTGTAACAAGAGAGGCCCATTGTAGTGGGCGAGTGGGTTGCATGGGATGAGGGCGGTGTGTGCAGGAGCACACCTCGTACTCACCCGGCTCCCACCGTGCTCGTCCTTGCTCACCGCCTCTTCCTCCCCTTCCTCTTCTAAACCCGTTCCACCCGACCCCACCCCACCGCCCGCAGTCCAAGGAGTGCATGCTGTTCGCGGGCACCGCCATCGCCAACGGCAGCTGCTCTGCTGTGGTGACGTCCATCGGCATGGGCACCGAGATCGGCAAGATCCAGGAGCAGATCTCGGCCGCCGCCAAGGAGGACGATGACACGCCGCTCAAGAAGAAGCTGGACGAGTTTGGCGAGATGCTGGCCAAGGTGCGTGTGTGAGGGGGGAGGTGGGGGAGGTGGTTGGGTAGTGTTTGAAGGTTTGGGCACCCTTCCAAACCCGGTATAAGAGTTCACAACTTACCAAGGATGGGCAGAGAGTGGTTGGAGGATAGCGTTAGAAGCGGGGCGTGGATGGATGGCTGTGCGTAATGGCTTGGTGACGTGCCGGGCTTTGCGCACGCGACCTACCCGTGCGCCTACTCCCTCGTCGGCACTTTGAACTTGTGACTGAACCACTCCGTTCTCCATGGGTGGCTGCCCCCACCGCGATGCAGGTCATCGCCGCCATCTGTGTGGTGGTGTGGCTCATCAACTACGAGCACTTCGTCACGTTCACCTGGAAGCCCGAGGGCGGCCTGCCCGGGGTGGCCTTCAACTTGTCCAAGGTGCGCGTGCGTGTGTGGGTATAGGTGTGCAGACGCACTCCTGCGTCAGCCAAGAGGGAGCTTGGGGCTGGAGGCGAGGGCTAGAGGAGTGGTTCACGGATGGGGGGTCGACAGCAACTCTCCTGGCATATGTGATACGGTAATCGCAGTTGCGGTAGCAGCACCGCTCACCGCGGGGGCCACCACCTGTCGCCAACCCACATCAGCCACCACCGATCACCCCTCCCACACGCCTCACCCTCCCTCCCACGTCCCTCCCACATCCTTCTCCCCCCTCGGCGACGCCTCGGCCCACATCCCATAAGTATTATCGCTCGCAACTAACGCCTCTGCCTGCACTCCAGTTTTCGTTGGTTTTGGTTTAGTTTGGGCTGGTAATTACAACCCCTCCTCCACACCCCGCTCCAGGCCACCTACTACTTCAAGATCGCGGTGGCTCTGGCCGTGGCCGCCATCCCCGAGGGCCTGCCCGCCGTCATCACCACCTGCCTGGCTCTAGGCACACGCACCATGGCCAAGAAGAACGCCATCGTGCGGTGAGGAGGGAGAGCGGCGGGTATGGGGCAGGGCGTGGGTGTGGGGTCGCAGGGCGGGTGAGCCTAGTGGCCGCGTGCAGGGGCTGCGTGCAGCCAAGGTCGATGGGCGGGCCATTGCCGAACGCACTGCGTAACGCACCTGCGCGCATGCCTGACTCGGGACGCCGTACATGTCGCGTTCGCATGCCCCCCCCCTCTCCATACCTCCACATTACATTGTCGTGTTATCATGTTCTGCCCCCTCCCCACCAACCCCCTCCCCACCCACGCCGCAGCAAGCTGCCCTCCGTGGAGACCCTGGGATGCACCACCGTCATCTGCTCCGACAAGACCGGCACCCTCACCACCAACCAGGTGGGCGCGTGTACTGGTGGCCCGGATCCTCAACCTCACATAGGCAACCAAGATAAAGGCCAAACCTCCTCCGCGCTCTGGTTTAGTTGGGTTTACAATGATGTACCTCCTCCCCCTTGTCCCCCCCCCCCTGCATCCTGTACCGCTTTGTCAAACATCCTTGCAACCCCCCTGACTACCTACCACTTCCTTAACTAGTCATGAATGTAAACCTCCTGACGATCGCCTCTGCCTGTGCTCCGCTAGCTCAGCTCGATTTCATTTAGTCTGGGCTGGTATTCACCCCCGCCCCCAAGATGGTCTACCGCCTACCACTTCCTGAACTTATCATGAATGTAACCCCCCCTGCCCCTGCCCGCTGCAGATGAGCGCTGTGGCCCTGGCCGCCATGGGCTCGGACGGCGCCAGCGTGCGGCGCTGGGCGGTGGCGGGACACACCTACTGCCCCGACGACGGCGAGGTGGTGGGGCTGGGGCACGCGGCGGCGCTGGACAAGGCGCTGCAGGTGGGTGGGTGAGGCGCTGAAGGGGGGAGGTGTGCATGAAGTGGAAGGCCCAGTGGGGGAGCGTGGTGTGTTCGCAAGAATGCACTGAGGGCCGGCATGTGGGTCGAAAGGTTTAGGGGGTTGGGGCCCTGTAAGTGCATGTAGGTCTCCGGTGCTGAAGCACGCCCACGCCTCATATTCTTACTGTCACGCTCGCAGACTGTGGCCGAGGTGTGCGCCGTGTGCAACGAGGCGCACCTGGAGTTCAAGGTGCGTGCGTGGGTGGACGGACGGACGGACGGACGGACGGACGGCGGTGGAGGTGGCTGTGTTGACCAGTCCAAAGGACACTCCACTTTCAAACAATGCCAGCAAAAGAGGAACCAACCAGACAGCTTGGATGCCTAGGAAGGCGTAGTTGATGCCAGTTGATTCAAGAATGGGCGGATGGCGTCTTGCACTATGAGTCCCTTACCTCGCCATGCACGTGTCCCACCCTCACCACCACCACCATCACAGGGCAGCGCCTTCCGCGCCGTGGGCGCACCCACCGAGGCCGCGCTGCTGGTGCTGGCGGAGAAGCTGGGCGTGGCGGACCCCGCGGGTGAGGGAGCCGGGGCCGGGGGCAGCCCCGCGACAGGCGGGGGAGGACCGGGTGGCGGGGAGCAGCGGCTTACTAGACTCTAGAGATGGGGAATGGCGGCCTGCCCCGCATGAGTCGCTCGAGACCCACGCCCACCCAGGCCCCTCCCCCCCCCACCCACACACGCACTCGCACACACACCCAACACACCACACACACACACACACACACACACACACACACACACACACACACACACACACACACACACACACACCGCCGCGCTCTCCGCCACAGAGACCGCTGCTGCCCGCAAGAAGCGCACCGCCACGCCCGAGGAGCACCCGCAGCCCGTGTGCTCCGAGTACAGGTGGGTGGGTGGGTGCACACCTTTTGGGGCGGGCGGGGGACACTCCCCCTGACCTCCCCCTCCTCCCCCTCCCGCCTGCAGGTCGCGCGCCCCCGTCCAGGCCCTGCTGGAGTTTGACCGCGACCGCAAGTCCATGTCGGTGCTGGTGCGCCCCGCCGGGGCCGCCCGCAACGCGCTGCTGGTCAAGGGCGCCGCCGAGTGCGTCATCGACCGCTGCAACCGGTGAGGGCGGCGCCGGGGCTGCGAGAAGGCGGTGGCGAAGAGGGCGAGGGTATATGCCGAGGCAGATTGTGGGAATGCGCATTTAAGGCGCAGTGTGGGGAGGGCGTTGCGAAGATCAACGCACGCCGCCTGCCGCCCCCCCTACCGTCTACCACTTCCTGAACTAATTATGGATGTACCCCCCCTCCTGCTCCCCAGCATGATGCTGCCCGACGGCCGCGTGGTGCCCCTGACGCCCGTGGCGCGCGCCGCCGTGCTGGGCGCCGTCAAGGACATGGCGCGGGACGCCCTGCGCTGCCTGGCGCTGGCGGTCAAGGTGGGCGGGGGAGGGGGAGGGGGCGGGGGCGGGAGGGTGTGGTGTGCAAAAGAGGGGGAAGGGGAGGAGAAGAGGGGCGTGGTGGAGGGAGGAGAGCGGGGCGTGCAGGTATGTTAGCGTGCACGTGCACACACAGCGACACTTGGGCATGGTACACGCACGCCGACCGGCTACTCCCGCAATGGACTGACCTTCCAACCCGCCCTGCCACGTCCCTGCTTGCACAGCCCGACCCGCCCGCCCCTCTGTCCGACTGGGACGGCTCTGACGCGGAGCACTCGCCCGCGGGCCGCCTGCTGCGCGACCCCGCCACCTACGCCGCCGTGGAGAGCGAGCTGGTGCTGGTGGGGCTGACGGGCCTGCAGGTGAGGGGGCGGTGGGGGGCGCAGAGATGGTTGGAGAAGTGGGCAGTGATGCCCCGAGGACTGTAGACAAAGTTGTTACCGGATGCGCGGCCCTGGGGTGGGGGGGAGAGGGATTATCAGCCCAAGCTATGCTAAGGGGAGTGGGAGGACGTATGTTGGGGAAGTCGATATGGGGTGTGTGCGTGCTGGAGCCTATGTGTGCAGTCTCTTCGGCATTCGGCAACTCACAGCACCATGACCCCGACATCACCTGTCCCCCCGCCCAGGACCCGCCGCGCCCCGAGGTGCGCCCCGCCATTGAGAGCTGCAAGGCCGCCGGCATCCGCGTCATGGTCATCACCGGCGACAACAAGGACACCGCGGAGGCCATCTGCGGCAAGATCGGCGTGTTCGAGTGAGAGGGCAACGGGAGGGCGGGCAACTGAAAGGGGGGCGGGCACAAGGGCAGGACATGCGGGGCTGGGATGCTGGGCTGGCGGTAGGGCGGCGCGAGGGCTTTTTATTCTAGTCTACCACTGGGTAGCCCCTGCCCGTACACGGCATGCCAAATCTCTCTCCCATCTCTGCTCTCATGACCGCTCAAGCTCCCTTACCTGACCTCTGCGCCCCGTCTCACAACCCCACCCCCACTACAGGGCCGGTGACGACGTGTCCCTCTACAGCTACACAGGTGTGTGGGTGCGCCATGGGGGCGTGTGGACTGTGCAGGCGGCTGTGAGGAGAGCTCGGCACCGGGTGTCTGGATGCAGACAGCAGTGCGCCTGCCCGCCTCAGCCCCTCTCCCTCCATCCAAAATACACGCCTTATCAACCCCTTCTCACATCCTACCATGCACCCTCCAGTCTCACCCTCACCCCTCACCCCCTACCCTCACCCCCCCCCCACACACACTCCGTGCCCCCACTCCCCGCAGGCCGCGACTTCGTGTCGCTGCCCCGCGAGCGCCAGATGGAGATCCTGGCCTCCGCCCCCGCCATGTGCTTCAGCCGCGCAGAGCCCCGCCACAAGCAGGTGAGGAGGGGCTTGGAAGGGGGCTGCGCAGGGTGTTCGCAGAAAGTATCTATATGTAAGAGAGGGGTTGGGCAAACGTCCGGGGGGCAAACGGGTATGTACCGAATCAAGCCAGTGTTCCCGTTCCCCAACCCCTCACCAAGCTCTTACCGGGCCCCCATGGCCTCACCTCGCAAACCCCTCACATGGACCCCATTCCATTCCCTTTTCCCCACGCCTTTGCCCTGTTGCCCAGGACATTGTGCGGCTGCTCAAGGAGCAGGGCGAGGTGACGGCCATGACGGGCGACGGCGTGAACGACGCCCCCGCGCTCAAGCTGGCGGACATTGGCGTGGCCATGGGCATCGCGGGTGAGGACTGGGGGCGGAGGCGGGCGGAGGCCGTGGGGGCAGTGGGCAGGAGCAGAGGCGGGCTGGTGCTTTGCCGTATGGGTGTCACAGCCGGACATCGCTTTGTGCTACTGGAACTGCTCCCATCGCTGCAGCTCTGGTCACCTCCTCCCATTCCCCAACCCGCCCCCCTCCCCAAGATGGTGTGCCACTTCCTTGACTGGTCATGAATGTGCTGCCCCATCTGCCTCACCCTCGCCAGGCACGGAGGTGGCCAAGGAGGCCAGCGACATGGTGCTGGCGGACGACAACTTCAGCTCCATCGTGGCGGCGGTGGCGGAGGGCCGCGCCATCTACAACAACATGAAGGCCTTCATCCGGTGAGGGAGGGGAGGGCAGAGGGAAGGGCTGTGGGGAGAGCCAAGCGGAGGGGAGGTGTTGTTTGTTCGAGAACTTAAAAGCGAGGGCTGAGGGCGGGGGCCGAGGGTGGGGGCGGTGAGGGACGGGAGGGGAGGGGTGGGGGTTTCGCACCGTTATCATGAGAGCTGGGGTTACTTGCCCGAGTGGATGATGCCAACGTGGAGGATCGGAGCTAGGCCAGGGGAAAGTGATTGCGCTGCTCAGGCTGGTGCCGGCCGCTGCAGCAGCTCCTACATCCGGCAAGCTATCCTATCTGAGTTCACGGTGCTCAACCTCTCGCGCTCAACGCCGTCCTTGTCTCCCCCTGTTGCCCCTTCTTACCCCCACCTCCTTGCCCCACACACAGCTACATGATCAGCTCCAACATTGGCGAGGTGGCCTCCATCTTCCTCACCGCCGCCCTGGGCCTGCCCGAGGGGCTCATCCCCGTGCAGGTGCGTGCACGTGCGGAAGGGAGGGCGCGGGGAGCCGCAGCTGCTTGCAGGGAGGCGGCGGGGCGGGCGGCGGCTGGGCAGGAGGCAGTGCTGGCTGGGCTGTGGCTGCGACGTGCGCCGCGCACATGCATCCTCCTGCTGCCTCCTGCCTTCTCTCTCTGCCCAATGGCAAACGTCTTTGCTAGCCTCCCTCCCCTTTGAGACACACACAAACACACACAAACACACACACACTCACCACCACCACCACCGCCCGCACACAGCTGCTCTGGGTGAACCTGGTGACTGACGGCCCGCCCGCCACGGCGCTGGGCTTCAATGCGCCCGACAAGGACATCATGAGCAAGCCGCCTCGCCGCGCCAACGACCAGCTCATCACGCCCTGGGTGTTCTTCCGCTACATGGTCATCGGAGGATACGTGGGCGTGGCCACGGTGAGGGGGCATGGGGTGGGGGCCGCTGGGGTCACGAGCGCCAAGCCGAAAGCGTGGGCGGGCGGCATGCGCGTCTCGTACGTGCATGGGTGCAACGCGGTGCTGGGTGGGCGTGCACGGGGGGTCTACGTGCTACACTCGTATGTCCAGCATGTGAGCACCCGACCAACCACTTGCTTGCACACGCTCTTACAACTCGCCTCCTTCCCTTCCCTCCGACCTCCCCGCCATGCTGCCAGGTGGGCGCCTTCGTGTCCTGGTACATGTACGACCGCTTCATGGGCATCGACCTGTCGCGCGACGGCCACAGCACCGTGACCTGGGAGCAGCTCACGAACTGGCAGTCCTGCCGCGAGTGGGGCAACTTCACAGCCAAGCCCTACCTGCTGCAGGGTGCGTGGCAGGCGCCGCCGCCGCTTTGGCGATACGTGCGCAGTGCACAATTGTCCACCACGTGTCTCTTGCTTGACTGCCCTTGCCAGCTCGGCCCCCTTCCCAACCCCCTCACACGAATCGGGCCTGGTAATTGACTACACGCGCTCACCTTCCCCCTCCTTCCACCCCCACCCCCACCACTCCCTGACCCTCCAGGCGGCGGTGTGGTGTCCTTCCCGCACCCCTGCGATTACTTCACCGCGGGCAAGGCCAAGGCCTCCACGCTGTCGCTGTCCGTCATCGTGGCCATTGAGATGTTCAACGCCCTCAACGCGCTGTCCGAGGACGGCAGCCTGCTGACCATGCCGCCCTGGGCCAACCCCTGGCTGCTGCTGGCCATCGCCATCTCCATCAGCCTGCACTGCGTCATCCTGTACGTGCCCTTCCTGGCCGACGTGTTCGCCATCGTGCCGCTGTCCTGGCCCGAGTGGCAGCTGGTGCTGCTGTGGTCCGCCCCCGTGGTGCTGCTGGACGAGGTGCTCAAGGCCGTGGGCCGGCTGCTGCACGCCAACACGGGCAGCGACGCCAGCCGCAAGCGCGCCGCGGCCGCGGCCGCCAAGAAGGCGGAATGAAGGGGAGGATGGACCGAGGAGAGGATGAGAGACAGGTGGGAGAGGACGTAGGGAGGGAGCAGAGGGGATAGGGTGGAGATGTTGGGAGTGGTGATGGTTTGCTGGAGTAGGTGAAGAGACAAAGAGAGAGCGGATTCGGACCGTTTGCCTTTTTGAGTGGCGCGCGGCGTAGCGGTGTTTTTGGTTGATGCGTGTGGGGGCGGGCGGGTGAGCCAGTGGGCACTGAATACAATCTTGCGCTGGTGGCGTGCCAGCTAGATGGTGACAGCGTTCAGGACGACGTTGACGGAGGAGGCGCCAAGACAGGCAGCGGGGTATGCTGCGGTAGAGAGGTCAGGGCGCGCGCTAGGGGTGGACCGCCGAATGACGCAGGAATCGACGTGTCGCCTAGCCGCCGGAGCGAGCCAAGAGCAAGAGCCAGGTCGGGAATCACACATCGGACAACTCACACGAGCACCCGAGAGTTGAGAGATCGTGTTGAGGGGGCGTGCATCGGTGGACGCCGAGCGCCGGTGTGCGTGTTTAACAGGTGCCTGCACGCGGCCGTTCCCCACATCACGTGGCCGCATCAGTGCTTCACAGAGCACTCCAGCCAACCTACCACAGCATTTCTGCTGCTCAGCTTCACAACCACGCACCAAGCAGCACAAGCCCCGCGCTTGCAGGCGCTATCCAGCCAATGTCCCACAGCTTAAGTCGTCTCTATCTGCGGTCTTCCTGGCTCTGCAGATTTTAGCCCTGGGGGTTGTAGCTCGCAGCATACGGTTCACGGACCGGTAGGCGCCAGGTGACCGCAGTCGGGTAGTCCCGGGTTTGGGGTGTGTGTGCACGGGCGGCTGTTGCCCGGGCACCCGGGCGACTGTTGGCCCTTCTCATCTCCGAGCGCCGCTGGGGCTTGTGTGAAGGGTCGGCCTGGGTCGTTGGTCGGACGGATGGCGGGTGGTGTGCCCTTTGAGAGGGGTTGCGGTATGCTATGGCTTGGTGGTGTTTCGGCTTCGCTTCCGTTTCCAATTGTGCCTCGGCACAGACACTCAGACATGGGCCTTCGGGCCAAGCCATTGCGCGTCTCTGACGCCAGCCATCGTCTTCGGACGTGATACTTGAGTGGTGCTTGCGTTTGATGGGGCTCCACCAGCAGCACCCCCGCTCTCCTGCATCGACTTATTGGCCCCTGCCCTTGAAACACGTGTGAGGTTTCACCTCTAGCCCATCGCACGGTACTCACCCCATAACAAAACCCCCGCCCCCCTCGCCGTGAGAGGTTGTGCGTGGTTGGTGGCTATGTGTGTGGGCAGGATGCACGTGTGGGCGACCGTTCTAGTACCTGGACGCTTGCGCCCTGGTTAGTGCGTGCGCTGTGCGTGTGTCCTGCGGCCTAGACGTTTCCCGGCACTCCTGTGCCTAGGCTTGTGGCGTTGAGGCACAGCGGTGGGGCTCTGGCGGGTTGAGGCTTGGCTAGGACTCACTGTGCGCGGAGTCACACGGACTTTGCCCGCGGGAGGGTTTGCAGCAAAGTCGGGGTTGGGCCCTGATAGCATGTGATGGCTCGGCGTCTTCGGGAGCTGGGACTGTCCCCTCTGTAACATCCGCATCCATAACAAAAGATGATGTATCCCCTCCGCTGGCCAGCGGCCCACATATATAGCTTCTGCAGCACAGCAGGCCAGACCATCTCATGCATGCAAGCTCATGCTGTGTGCCACTTAACCCCAGTCTTCCAGAGACTTCCCAGTGCCCACGCGTTTGGTAGCCTGCCGCACCCGCTGAACTACGTGCCCGACCTGCTTCCGTCCGGGTACGTGTCGTGCGTGGGCGGATGTTCGTTGACCCATCGTTGTCCTCATAAGAGTCCTGAAACCTTTTGAGACATGGATTCAGTCTGAAAAGACGTGGACTCAATCTGGATTGTTACATCATGCACCTTCTTGCGTCCTCCTCCATACCTTCCCGCTTGCTTTAGTGTACGCATACCGTATACTCTACATATTGTATCTACCGCGCGTCTGCAGGCACTCCCAGCACTTGGTACGGCCGCATCACGGTACGTCTCTATTTCTCTTCTCTAGACGGCGGCCAATCTGTCCGCCGGTGCGTATACCTAAGACCCCTTCGTATCCGCTCTGGATCGATCAGTATCATCTCGGGAAACGCACTATAGAAACACATTCACACGTCACGCATCCACTCATCAAGGCGCGCTCACACTCAACAATCAATGAAACCGACAATTACATACGCGTTCACAAAACTTTTTGAGGTCAATCTTCAGTTCCTGTGTGTATGTGTTGGTTGCAAGCGCGATGATCCTGCAGGAGGGCTGCCACGCAGGCTTCAGCCCCCGCTGGCCCCCACACGCAGGTGACCTGGGCTCACCAGACCACGGGCCCCTCACGCACGAGGCCAGCAGTCATTTGCTCACAACTGAATATTCACCAGTCAAGCAATGAGGTCATTAAAGGTCAAAAGACACCGTCCACAACCCCGACGCCGCAGAGGGCGACGTTGTCACAGACCGGCTGCCACACACGCTTAAGCCAGGAAGCCCAGCTTCTCGCCGTTCTTCTTCGCCAGGCGGATGACGCCCTGCACCTGCTTGTTGTCAACGCCAAGCAGCTTGCAGAAGTCCTTGATAACTGTGGGTAAAAAGCCATGTCAGGGGAGGGGACACGTCGTAAGGACAACTTGCCAAGACTTCGTAGGCCCGGTCGCTCGGAGACCAGATGTCAGGAATATACACGTAGCACCTACTGTTACTGTGAGCGACTCCCGGCTTTCGCAGCGCTTGCACAACACCCGTGACCTTGCTGGAAAAGTCTAGGATAGGCTGGTATTCGCTAGCGCTGGAAGAAGCTGGAAACCAGTGTGCAAGTCACACGAGATAACTCACTCTGCGAGTGGTAAGAGATGGCCTTGCCGCGGAAGTTGTTGAATGGCTTCTCGCCCATGGCACCGCGAACAACGATGACCAGAGGCGCGAAGGGGCCAGTGGTAGCCTTGTTGCCCATCATCGTCACAGGCTTGCGGCGGGGCGCGTCTGCAGGTGTAAACAAAGAACGCGCAGTCGCACTCGATTAGCCGACTGGTATGATTGGCAGGCGACCGGTGACTGCCCAAACAGCGCTTCAGATGCGCTCAGTGCGTTGATCAACACCACTTACTGGTAGACTGGGTGGACTTGGGAGCGGGCGCGACGACCGAGGTCGGCACCTGGCACACACCGCCGGACAGCGCCACGCGCGAGGAGACCGCCAGCGAGCGGATGTTGGCGCGAGCCACCGTCGAGGCGGTGGAGCTGCGCACGCGGACGCCAACAACGGGCTTGGAGGCCAGCATCTTAATGTGTTTTGGCTGCGAGTAGTCTTGAGGACAGAGTTGATTGCAGAGCTGAAGTACTTGGGTACGGTAAATATATCGTGTATATGTATACTGTGATAGAGCATAATGGGAGGCGCAGCCTGTATTTAAAGCGGTGTTGGAGGACTTGGCCCCATGCAGGTCGCAGCCTGTGGCCCAGGTTGCCGCGAAGGCGCCACCCACCGCACGCCCCACGCACTCACAGTAATCCGCAGTCCACCAACATGTTAATGAATCTCTTTCACTTTCGCGCACCCTGCGCTCCGTGGCTGTGGCCCAGGAAGTCGCGCGTCGGGACCAGTCGCGAGCCCACCTGCGACCAGTCGCTATTACGGCCCCTGCACGCGTTACGCTAGCACTTAAAACAAATGTTATTCTTTTGACAACCGTTATCTGATCATGTGGGCTGCTGTGCTCGACGAAACGGGGCCTCAGCCTCCGATTCAACATGCGGCATGTGCACCCACAGCGCAGAGCAGGCTTCCGGTGGCTTCCTCGAGGCCGCAAACGGTGGTGTTGACCACACAACCTATTGCCTTACACGGCGTTGACACCACGCGCCCCACAGGCGATTGGTAGGCATAAGCGCGGCGCCGCCGTTGATACCGTGCTTTACGCTGCCTGCCCGGTGCCCATCATGGCCTGTGTGAGAGTGTGTAGAAGGGGTCAGACCGCGTAATGTGGTCAGCCTGGTATGCCTGGGTATGCGTCCATGCTTTGGCCGAATCCTACGCCCTCGCATATACCTGCGTGGTGTGCTCAGGATATGCCACATGACAGGCTGCCCGCTGCCAGCATACCGTAGGGCGCCTGGGCCCCGCTGGCCGGCCGCGGCCTGGAGCTGACACGACGGTGCGCCTTGGGGCAGAGCCCTGGCGCCCTCCCCACACCCCCTGGGCGGCAGCGCGCAGTCTGCATCCATCAGGGTCTCACGGCGGTGGAGTGGCTGGGGGCACTGGTGCGACATGGGCCGCACGGCAAAGCATATCACATGACGCACAGCGCTTCAACCACAGGGTCCACGCTACCTGCGTCCGTTGGCCGGTGTGTGTCACAGTGCCACCCTATGGATTGTGTAACAGTTGGCGGCCAGCGGGCGGCGGGTGCGGCAAGGTGTGACAGAGGTCAGATGGCAGCGTTAGCGACTGCGCGCGCTGCCATCTGTGAGTGGGTGGAACGGGTGAGGCGGGCTGTTCCACTCCTTAGGCGCGGCCCTTGCGCACCCAGCCCCCAGCCCGGACCGCCCTATCTGCACCCTTAACTACCATTGAGCTGGCGCCCGGGCGTGGAGTCCATTTGTTCGCCCGTGGATCCATGTGGCTGCTGGGTTGGGTTCCGGACTTGTGTGGTGTGTGTTCGGCGCCGCTTGACGTCGCCTGGTGGGGAGTGGTTGATTTGCCCCGGTGGTGGTGGCGTGACTGCTGCGTTCAGAACTCGAGGGATTTACAGGCGCACAAGACACGGAGGGAGAGGAGGCACAACAGGCTAGGTCAGACAGAGTGAAACTGTGCAAGTGCCTGAGAAGGCGTCTGATGAGCTGGCTGCTTCGGGCCGCCTGCCTACGTGCATCCCAATGCATGTTGGCGTCATCGATGCACTTGCACACCTGTAGAAGTAGTGTAACACACAAAGTCAGCATTTGACCGTTGACCTCAAGCATCCACGTGCAACTGGAAAGCTTTCCCTCACCCAGGGTCGTCTGCACTGGTAGTGTGGTACGGGAATCAAGCACCCCTGCCTGCCACACAGGCACAAGTGCTGTATGATTAAGTATGAACGAATGCCTCTCACTGGGTGCCTTTTCCATCACTTGCCCTGTTGAGGCCGAATCCCTAAGCACCTTCATCAGTCCTGGTCTGGGACGTTTCACACGCCTCTCCTCATTGCCTAGTGTTAGTCACAGCCGGTGACTGAGGGCGCCCAGAGGTTTGAGCGCACACCATATCCAGCAGCAGCCTTGGCAGTGGCCTGTGCGTGGGAGTGCACCTACTGAGGACCTACTAATGACCTACTGCTGACCACGACTGCCACTGCTCTCTCAGAAAGACAATGGGTGTCAGCTTTGTACAGCTGGAAAATGGGCTGAGCCCCTAATGCTCTTGTAACCAATGCAATCTAATAGAGCAAGGGATGTGACGATGGGTACCGGCGACATGAACAGCACCCTTGCAAGCCCAGCGGGACTGGCAAAGGGGTATGCCAACGCCGTGCCAAGGCACCGCCACGTCCTGTCCACGCCACTCCACACATGAGTCCGTGGTACCTCATTCCAAACCCCAGACATCAGCCCTCGTCGCCGCCTGTACCTCACTAGCTGCATCCACCACCAGGGCCATCCGGGTCGCCTCCGTGGGATACCTGTGGTGTGCGGCCTCTGCCACTGCTTGAGCGGCCTGCGCCAGGGGTGCGCTGTCCCCTGGCCTGCGCTGTCCATGTCCGCTGCCCATGTTCAAGCCGCCGCATCTGGGCTACTCGGTTCAGCTGTGCAACTTTCACCGACAGCCGCATTTTGAACAGCGGCCACCACGCGAGTAGGGCTTGCCGCTGGTCGTCCTCAGTTGGTGCGGTCCCGGCTTCCGCGTCCAGCCAGCCCTCAAGCTGTTGCCGAAGGTCAGGGTGCTGGTGGAAGAAAAGCCACATGCGGCGCCGGGCCCGGCCCTTCCCGGGGCCGGGGCTGTATGCCGGGAGCAGGTCGATAAAGGCTGACTGGTGGTCGGAGCTGGACACCAGGGCTATGCCTGCATACGGCTGCTGCTGCTGCTGCTGCTGCCGACACGTAGATCTGGTCTAGCCGGGACCCACCCTTTACTGGTGCACGGTATAAGTGCGAGTAGCGCCGGGCTGTAGGATGGCGGTGCCGATACATGTCCACCATCTGTGGTTAGTCAGCCACCCGCAGTAGCGCTGCTAGGGGTGCATCGCCCGGCCGGCCCCCTGGGGCTGCAGAGCTTTCTAGCGCCGGGTTCTCCACAAAGTTGAAGTCACCTGCCCAGATCACCACCTTCCCCCCTGTGGCAGCCGCACTGAGCGCAGCTTGCGTGCGGAGCTGGCTGATAAGCTCCCGCTTTGCCTGCTCTGCTGCCTGCGTTGATGCTGCTGGGAAGTAGGCGTTGGCAATGGTGATAGAGCGGCCGTCCCACCTGAGCTTCAGGACTGCGAGGCGGCCTGCAAGCATGGCTGTGGACACTGGGCTGAGGGCAGGGGCCGTGATGGCGCTGCTCTCCAACAGTTGCTGCCGCACAAGGAACGCCACTCCTGCTGGCGCCCGTGGTGTGGACCACTGTGCGCCGGTCACCTTCCACCCACTGAGGTGTAGTTCGTATGCAATTAGTTGTAGGGTCTGCTCAAACGCCGCCTGGTCTGCCCTGCACGTCCAGTGTGTTTCCTGGAGGCAGATGTTATCCAAGCGTAGCTCCGCCCAAATCCGTGCCGCTGCTGCTACCCGCCGAGCCGCGCCTGGCAAACGCAGGCTCTGCATGTTGTGGGTAGCTAAATGTAGCTATGCGTAGCGGGTGCGGCGGCCCAAAGGCCGCACCCGTGCCTGCTGGCAGCGTCAACTGCCGGTGGGGGGAGCTCGCCGCCGACGGCGGCGGAGGGTGGCCGTCTGGGAAGCAGAAGGCCTCCATGTCCGCGCTTTCAAGCGGGGTGGGTGGTGGTGTGGCCTCGTCGTACTTCCACAGGCTGTTGCATGACTTGGCCATAGTCGTGGATGAGGGACGCCAATCCCGCCTGGGCTGCTGTCTGTGCGTTTGTTTCCACTGAGTACAGGGCCATGTGCTTCTCGCCGTCTGACAGCCTGTTGAACCATTCAATCACCGCGCGCGCCGGAAGCAGTGTGGGCTCCGTGGGCCAGTGTGCCATCGGGTGGGGGCACTGCCGTGGCGCAAACTGCTGCCTCGAGTGGCCAGCACGATCCAGGCGTTTCAGGTACTCCTTGAACAGGAGGCGGGCCTGCTGGGCGCTAGCGCCGGCTTGGCTGCCGTTGGTGTTCTCCCCTTCTCAGGCCTGGCCCTGCGGTGCCCAACGGCGGTGCTCCGAGGGCGACAAGGGACGGCTCGCACAGGCTGGACACCGCAACGGCCTAGCTGAGGTCCGACCCGGCTCGCATGTTGGCCTATAGCCGCCTTCTTAAGCCCCTCATGAAGTGGAGCTGGCCTGCCAGCCATCCTCTGTGCAAGCCTCGCCAGTGACCGCCACGGCCCGCGAGAGCTTAGCCAATGTCATCCCATCGCATCCCATTAAATGAACATGCATCTTGTCTACAGCATGCAGCATGGGCCCTAAAGCCTGGGTGCGCGTTTGCGAAGCCCCGCCGTACTGCCATTCTTCGAAGTTGCTCGGCGGGCTGTAACGAAACACTCCGGCTAGTTTCCTGGCAGGTCAAAGTATCTACAAATACACCAGTACTCTATAGCTTCTTTCCTGCACGACAATCGGTAGTTTTGGCAACATCGATATTGATTGACTGCTCTCAAATTACAACGTCCTTTTGAGCTTTTGCTTAGCTCTCTTGCCGCAATGGCGGCAGTGGACAGCGTCGCCCAGGCGCTGGCCTATTTGCAAGTGCACTCGCCCCAGGATGGCACGTCTATGTATGACCACCTAGTCAAACTAGTTAGCAAGGTACAGCTATCACCGCAATTGCAGTATGCTTGAACTGGGGCAAGGCCATGTCGCGCGGGGCCGCGACTCATCGCCCTGCGAGGCTGGAGTGGTTGTCGGGCATCGTCAGCAAGCTATGTTGAGCTAATACTCGCGGCAAACGCGTGCTGCAGGTGCTGGAGGACCAGCCAAAGAATGCGGTGGACCTCCTGGAGACATCCCTGCTGGTGAAGAAGTCCACCTTCGACCCGAAGGAGTCATCCCCGCTGGTGCCCATCCCAGTGCGTGGGGGCTGGGGATGGGAGGAGGCGAGCCTACTGCATGAAGCTCCCGTGGTGTGGTGCAGTACTGCGTGCAACGCGTGGACGCGTTAAGGCCCAGGCGCAGAGAGTGGGGTGCAATGGGAGCTGTCGGTGGCCCTGCATCGCTCAGGCACTGACGCCGTATGCCCGGGCTGCCCGTATTACGTTACACAGGTGGCTCCTGATGCGACGCAAACGCAAGCGGCTGTAAGCATCTTTGGGTAAGTTGCGTTCACAGCTTGCGGATGCAAGGGCAATGCCAACATCTCCCTCAGACATGAAGGCACGGGGTTTGCTGGCGTCACGGCGGCGTCTGGCAGCGATGCTGGCTCAGGGGACCACTGAGAAGTGTTGGAGCATGCTTCCACTTCGTAGCTTCACAATGCGGCTTGCCGTGGTGCGGCTCACGTGCAGGGACCCGGAGCTCCCCATCAACCCAGCCACGGGAGAGCCGGTGCCGGCGGATCCGCCTAATGAGGTGAGGCACGGAGATAACGCAACAGAGGAAGAGTGTCAGTGCGGATTCAAAGGGCTGGCAGGGGCGCGGTCTTGCGAGACAGCGACAGGTGGATGTGGGCATGCTCAGGGGCTGAGCTAGATCACTCCAGGAGTGCCGGACCCATCCGCGCCGACAATCCATTCCCACAATCCATGCACGCTCGCGGCGCTGGCGCGGCCTCCTTGCCTCTCCCCTTTCGTCCTGCCTACCATTGCTTCGCCGTAAATCTCCCGACCCGAACAATTCCTCCCTCCTCGGTCTCACAGTTTGAGGCGGAGAACATGCTGGGCGCGGCCGCGGTGCTGGACTGCCTGGGCGTGGGCCTGGGCCGCGAGCTGGGCGTCAACATCGCGCTGGCGGCCAAGCGCATCGGCGAGGACCCCAAGCTTGCGGTCCGATCGGTGCGCTTCTTCGGCAAGTTCCTGGGGCTGTACTCGGACTACTTCGTGTTCGAGGTGGCCTTCAAGAAGGAGGCGGCCAAGGAGGCAGCGCCCGCGGCGCCTGCGCCGGAGCGTGTGGAAGGGGAAGGTGAGGGCAGCCTGGGCATCTTGCGCAGCGTTCATATTGGGTACTGTGTGGTGTGGCCATTATTGCACTGTTCTTCATACGCGTGTGCACCCCTCCGCATCGCCTGCCCTGCAGCTGCCTCCTCCTCCGCGCCCGAGGTGCCGGTCGAGGAGCCAGGCAAGGGCGCCAACAAGTTCACCTACCTGGTGTGCAGCAGCCTGGGAGGCCCGCTCACACGCCTGCCCGACGTCACGCCGGCGCAGGTGCGTTGGGCGGCCATGAGCGGCCGTGCCTTACTACCGCAACAGACTTGAAATAGCGGCACGTCCTCGCGCCTATGTCCATTGCGCCTCAAGCTCTCTCGCTCTCACGCACATTAATATCTTGCTACCTCGCGTCTTCACCTCCCAGGTCAAAGCCAGCCGCCGAATCAAAAAGCTGCTCACCGGCCGCCTCACCAGCCATGTGTCCACCTACCCCGCCTTCCCCGGCAACGAGGCCAACTACCTGCGCGCCCTCATTGCGCGCATCAGCGCCGCCACCGTGGTGGCGCCCTCCGACCTGTTCTCGCTCAACGACGAGACCGGCGAGCTGGAGCGGGCGGAGGACTGGGAGCCGCCCGCAGGCCGCGAGATGGCCGCGCCCACCGCCTGGGTGCACGTGTGAGTCTGAACGGAGGGAGAGAGCACGGGAGGGGCGGCATGCGTGCTGGAACATGCACGCCTCGGCTGTAGTTACAGTTACAGTGCCGCATGAAGCATGTGAGGTGTCCTTGAAAGCCGAAGGGTGGGGCGATCCGCTGCGATGCACTCTTGTATCTGCCGTGATCCACACTAAAAACGGCTGATGGCTATACTCGTGCCCTCTCTTGTCTTGTCTCGGTCGCAGCCGGCCGCACCTGAAGAGCCAGGGCCGCTGCGAGGTGCACAAGCGCGAGCTGCCCGAGGACGCGGACGAGGACGAGTTCTACAACGAGGACGAGCTGGAGGAGGGGCCCGACCTGCTGGCGGCCCTGGAGGAGGACGCGCAGCTGCCCGGCGAGCAGGCCGCCTGGACACCCATCTACAGCAGCGCCAGCGAGGCGGTCAAGACGCAGGCGGGCGGGCTGCGCAGCCTGGTGTGGCCGGGCGCGGTTTGCGGCGGCCGCGGCAGCGAGTGGACATGCGTGTACGTGGGCTGGGGCGTCAAGAACGCGCCGTTCGTGCCGCTGCCGCCGCCCCCTGTGGCACAGGAGTTTGCGTGGGGCGAGGTGGAGACGCAGGAGCTGGAGCTCAAGCCCGCACCGCCGCCGCCGGAGGAGGAGGCCGAGGCGGACGAGTAGGCGGTGGTGGCTGTGGGGAACGTGGGGCGCACATGGTCGCAGAAGCAGAGGGGATCGCGCGGCCTGTGCCGGTGTATGGACGCGTGGGGTTATGCTGATGATGCATGGTCTAAATGGTTGGTCAGGGTCTTTACTTGGTGAGACCGTGAGAAGTGCACTGCGTGGGAGGGGTAGCACTGTGGCCGAGAGTTTTGCAAGCAGGGACCACCAAGTCAGGGAATGAAGTAAGGCTGATGGTGGTATTCCTGGGCTGCACGTCAACGTTTCGGGGACGAGACTGCACGGGGTCAGTGCAAGACCTGCCGGTGCGCTCTGAACTGGATGGAAATGCGATGAGGAGAAGAAGGCAGAACACTGTAAATACATGGCAGTTCATGAGGGAATGCCAAACAAGGAGTTGCATCAGTAACACAGTGTTTGCGGGTCGGGGGGCGACAATCTGCACCTTGAAGCACAGCAGATGCCACGTACAAGCACACAAGATTCACGACGGCAACTTCACCAGTCCTTAACAGTCATTTCTGGACAGAATCGCTGCTGTGAGAGATGCCCTCCGGGGGGTGCACCAGCTTGCCAACAAGCTCGGTGCGGAGGGACGTGTCGCGAGGAGCGTGTCGGCGAGTGCAGCTCTCTAAGCCCAAGCTGCATGATGCCAATCGGCATGAGTTCGGTCTCTAGGTTTATGTCCAACCTCGAGTCTGCACCTGCGGGCATCGGTTCCCTGGACTCACTCACAAACTTGGATTGACGAGCCCCAGCACTATAGGCATGTTCATGCACTGCTATTCAATTACGTGCAATAAACTGTCTTTGCAACAGGAATATAAACCAGCAGCTTTTCCTTGCCTTGAATATCAAAAGCTTGAATACTCTCGATTGCTTCGTCTACGCCTAATTCCACGAATCGCAGTTTCGCCACCTTATCACAGTAGCCTAGACTACTAGTCATCTTACCAGGCCGGGCGCCATGGCCGCGGATGTGGGCCAGGCTCTGGCCTTCCTGCAGCAAGTGAAGACAACACAAGGCGCATCAATCTATGAAGGCCTTAAAGCAGCGTTGGCGAAGGTTCTGGAGGATCGGCCTGTGAACGCGGTCGAGGCGCTGGAGACCTCGGTGCTGTCGACACCCCCCGCAGCGAACCTGAGTGTGCCCCTTGTTCCCGCAGCTGTGAGTGACAACCGATTCGTTTGGCCGCACGGGTGGTGTACGTAGTAGTGTCATGTGTGGTGCCGTCTCACGTACCTGCAGCCTGCCTGACACGCTGGTGTGTGTTACCGTGCTTCGTCGCTGTGCAGTCAGCTGCAGCTGCGGCAGCTGCCGTGGCGAAGGCGAGCCTATTCGGGTAGGCCCTAAGCTTCGGGACTGGGTCCTCTGAGGAGTAGCTATGAGATTAGGCAACTGGCAGGGAATGTGATTGCCGAATGGGGGACGCGTGCACCCAAGGTGAAAAGGAGGTTGGCCTATCTGGCCCCGCGGCCGTGGCCCGCGCTCGTTCCCCTGGTGCACGCCCCGGCTTGACGCCCTTATCGCGTGCTCGCTGCAGGGACCCAGAGCCAGTGCTTGACCCCGAGTCAGGGGAACCTATCGATCCGGATGCTCCCAACGAGGTGGGGGGCTTGCGAGACTGGGGTGCAACAGGTGGTGGCAACTACAGTATTGCATGGCGTTAGGGGTGCGCAACACGGGGGCCGCCGCACAGATGATAGAAACCAGGCGTTCTTGTAAACTGCACGACCCGCGTGCCTGCATTGCGCCATGATCCGGGCCGGGCATTGGTTTGAGGGTGACCTCGCCCTCTGTCCCTTCCCCCGATCGTGCTTAATCCAGTTCGAGTGCGAGGACGTGGAGGGCGACGGTGACCTGCTGGACGGCCTGGGTGTGGGGCTGGGCCGGCAGGAGATGTACGCGGCCATGCTGGCGGTCAAGAGGCTGGGGGAGGACGCCAAGAGGTGCGAGGCGGCCGGGCGGGCGCGGGCCGGGGCGGGGTGGAGCGGGGGTGCGGCGGGGCGGTCTGTACGGCTTGAGCGATTGGACGCGAGATGGCACGGGGTGCAATGGACCCCGGCCATTGGGGCGCGCGTACGCAGACTGTGGGGCGATGAGAGAGTACGTGGGCGTGCGGAGAAGGCGGGGGCTGTGACGATTGACGAGGGGTGCGGAGAGGGGCACGGCAGGAAGTCCGAATAGGAATCTGGGAAGCGCTGAGGGCGCTGGAAGCGCTTTACGTCAACGGGACTGAAGGATGCCTTGGCCTGGCCTCCCGGCTGCCGCCGTGCAGGGGCGTATCTACGGTGCGCTTCTTCGGCAAGTTCTTCGGCACGCAGGCCGACTACTACGTGTTTGAGACCACGCTGCAGAGCAACCCGGACATGCCCGAGGCACCAGGTGAGCGTCGCTGCGGAGGGCGGCGGTCTGCGTGTGGAGGAGGCGGCTTAGGCCTACAGCGGTGCTAGAGGGACCGCCTACCGGGCAAAGGGGTTGCGCCTTCGCGCACGCCTCAATATCGTACAGCTGTCCTCCATAACCATGCCCCCTAGCTCCTCTCCAGCATTGGGCCTGCGTTATGACGGTCGCCTTGCCCCACCTCCCCCATCCTACTAAAGAGGGCACCATCCCCTTGGAGCCGTACGGCGAGGGCGTCAACGCCTACATCTACTTTGTGTCCAACACGCTGGGCGGCCCGCTGCAGCAGCTGCCCTACGTCACGCCCGAGCAGGTGCGTGGGCGAGCGCCACCGCACACCGCGACGCGATTGTGTGTGTAGTGTGTATGCTTGTGGCTGCGTGGCGTGTTTGGGCCCTAGCCGCCCTGTGTGCCGCAGACCCGTTAACATGACCCCGCACCGCAAACTCACGCCGTTCCACCCACCTCCACCTCCCACCCTCCAAGATCAAGGCCAGCCGCCTGCTGCGCCGCTACCTGACCGGCCGCCTGGACGCGCCCGTGTCCGCCTTCCCAGCCTTCCCCGGCAACGAGGCCAACTACCTGCGCGCCCTCATTGCGCGCATCAGCGCCGCCACCGTGTGCTGCCCGCGCGGCTTCTTCACCGCGGACGACGACAGCGCCGAGCTGTCCGCCAACGACGAGTGGGTGCCGCTCAAGGGTCGCGAGATGGCGCTGCCCGTCAACTGGTCGCACCGCTACGCGCACCTCAAGGGCCAGGGCCGCACCGTGACGCACAAGCGCGACCCGCCCGACGAGGAGGAGGAGCCGGAGAAGAACTTCTGGACGGCCGAGGAGATGGAGGCCGGCCCGCCGCCGCTGGCCACCCTGGACACGGACGCGCCGCTGCCGGCCGCCACTGGCGACAAGGTGCCACCGCCCGCCTGGAGCCCCGTGTTCGCCAGCGCCTCGGTGACCACGCGCAACCAGGTGGCGGGCGTGCGCTCCAACCGCTGGCCGGGCGCGGTGTGCGCCTGCGCGGGCCGCCACTTCACGTCCATGTACGTGGGCTGGGGCATCAAGGCCGGCGGCGAGTGGTCGCCCTGCCCGCCGCCGCCGCCCGTGCCGCAGTGGGGCGCCCCCGCTGCTGGCGTCGAGGGCGGGCAGCAGCTGCTGCTCGAGTGCAACGACCTGCCGCCCAAGCCCGCGCCGCCGGAGGAGGAGGACGAGTAGGCAAGCCCAGGAGGGAAGAACGGATCAGGGCGGTGTGGTTAGCTGAGGCTGAGGAGCTGGGTGAGGGATGAGGTGTGGAAGGCGCAAAGGCTGCAGGGGGCAGGGAATATGGTGTTGGTGTGCGGGTCGGCGGGGATGCGTCGGTAGAGGTGGGCGGAAAAATTGTAAAAGCCTGAACATGTAAGCTGAGGCTACATGAATACAGTAATACCTCACCTCAGTTATATGTGCTTGTAATGGAAGCAACGTTGCTTGTGTGCTGGTCAGCACTGATGTTCATTCAACGTGTTGGTGCTTGCTGCCCGCAATGCCGTGGTGTTCCTTTGCGCTCATCTTGGGAACGTGGGGGACATACCCGGACATGGAGCAGCCTTGCGGTAGTATTGCCTAGCTTTTGTGCTGCCTTCATGCATGCGCCTTTGAGATTGGCGGCTCCAGGTGGGATGTCATTCATGGGAGCAGTTGAGTGCCAGCAGGGCTGATGTCCCCAGTGCCCCCAGGCCCAAAAGGGTGTGCGTGGCCGCTGAGGCACGAGGTTCATCTTCATCGTTTACACCACAGCACAAAGCAGGCGTGTCATCATGATGCCTTGAGTCGTTGAACTGGCATGGCATGTTGACGAGATGACGACAAGGGACCATTTCAGGCCAAGACCGCACAGATCGCCCTCCCTTGGTGCCTCGCTGCCCTGCCCTGCCAACCCATAAGCTGCGCACAGCAGCATGGAGCCCAGTGTGACATCCCTGGAAGCGCCACAACCAGCCCAATCCACAAGTCTGTAGCTCACAAGGACCTCATGCCCGCCACAAAGGCTGCCGCCATACGATGCGCTGCATTCTGTGCGTGGTGCAGCAGTACTGTAGTCAGTCCCAATGCTCTTGTTCAATACTGTCTTTTACCCTGACGGCTTTCCGTTGGCTTGCCCCTTCCCCGGAAGGGGGAGGGGCAATAGCCATTGCGGTCGCATCGAGTTCCCGCAGCGGGGCCCTCCCGGTTGGCTTGCCCCTTCCCCCTTCCCCCTTTCCCCCTTCCCCCTTTCCGTTCTTACTGCCAATCATCAACGTGGCCTCCGCTACACACTACACAGCCAGGCTCAGTGTCGCCGTGTCCTATCTGGAGAATGCTGCCTGTGACAGCAGCAGGTTTCAACGCAACAACCCCACCGTGGCCTACTGCGCCCGGCGGCCTGCGGGCTCCGGTGACTCCGAAGGCGTGTGGCCGCAAGTGTGGCCGACCTCCTGTCAATCTACATGTCCGCAGTCATAGACATGTTGGTGGGCAACGCCAGCGTGCGCTGTGGCTCAGTGGTGAAGACATACAGGCCCGTCACTAATAGCGGCTATTCCAGTACGGGTACCATCAGCACCGACTAGCCACCGAGTTCAGGTGTTCGAGGGTGTGCAAGCCGACCTGCGTCTGGATACCGTAGTGTCCAGCCCCCGCCTCCCACACCTCCTCCACCCCCGCCTCCCACATCTCCGTCCCCCACACCTCCGGCTCCTTCACCCCCGCCTCCTGCACCTCCGCCTCCGTCACCCCCGTCTTCCCTCCCCCGCCTCCTCCGCCCTCGCCTCCCTCACCCCCGCCTTCCGCACCTCCTCCTTCCTCACTCCAGCCTCCTCCAAGGCGGCCGCCCCCGAGGCCCCCGCCGCCATTCCGGCGCAGACCGCCCCAATCCTCAGCAAATGCTCCTCCCCCCTCCTCCTCCGCCACCCCCGCCCCTCCTCCGGCCAACCGCCATGGCTTGATTGCCGCAAGGCAGTCACGGTCTCCACCCGCATATCAAGACTTGAACTCTGTAAGCCGCAAGGCAGCCACCTCAATCGTATCACCTTCACTGAACTCTTCCTTGATATTTGCTCGCGTTCGCTAGGCCCCGGCCTCACAGCCCATACACCATCAACACACCTCCTCATGCCGCCCCTTGGCCCCCGACATACCGCACTACGCCCCGCCTCGCCCCGCAGGCAGTGTGCGCGCTGCCCCGCCACCGCCAGCTGGCAGCCATGCACCGGCGCCTGGCGGAGTGGCGGTGGCAGTCGCGGAGGACGGCGGCATGGGCGCCCAGTGGCCCAGCCGCCAGCTGCTGGAGGTCGGCGGTTGGGGGCAACGTTACACTGCTGGTGCCCAGTGACCGGGTGCGTGCGTGTGCGTGTGTACGAGTGCACCCATGCCGCGAGTGCACCTATGCCGTGCTGTACTGCCATCGCGTGAGCAGTCCGTGTTGGTGTGAGCATGGCGCGTGTTCACCCGCATTGCCGCCCTTTGCGCATATCGCCCATAACCGTGTGGCTGCCTGCCTGCCTGCCTGCGCAGACGATCGGTGCGCCCCTGGCTGCCCACACCTACCAGCACACGGCCTTTGCGGGGGTGCTGCAGGAGTCCGGCCCCCTGCGCCTCGTGGAGCTCGCCGACCTGCTGGCGTGCCACATCATCACCAGCCACCCACGTGAGCCACCCACGCATCCGCCGCGAGCAGCTGAGGCGGGGGCGGCGCCTTGTGACAGGCCACGCCGGCGGTGTGGATGGCTGCGGGCTGGTCAATGCGGCCTGAGCGCCCCAGGTGGTTGAGAAGGATGGCGCCATTGTGTTTCGCACCGTGCAGGGGCGTACCAAGGCTTTTGGCGGGCCCATCCGGGCGGGCAGCGTCGCCCTGCTGCTGGTGGAGGTTTGAGTGGGTTCGAGGGATTTGACGGCGGTGGGCGCGGTTATCGGTCGGTCAGGGCTCCGGGGGGTAGCCATCCATGGGATGGTGTGTATCAAATATGAAGTGAAGTGCCGACGTCCAGAGGTACAGCGGGCACACGCGACGCATTCCATACCGTTGTTTCGCCAGCGGCAGGCTGCTGGTTCCCCCGTGTTTCCGTGGCGGCTAACGCTAAAATACTAAGTTCCTATTGAAAGCAAGTAGTCTGGAGTAGTAGTGGTGATAAGTAAGGCTCGTTGGTAAAGAAGCTGAGTGCATGCGTCTAGGTGGCTAGCTTAGCTGCTGCGGCGCGAAACCGGGACCCCGCGAACTCACCTAATCGCTCAGCAATGCAAGCCACGCCAGAGCCGCGCGCGCAGGGGGAAGCACACACAGGAAATGGGCGAGCGGCAGTAAGGCGTGGCGGATTCAAACGGCAAACAGGCGGCACAGACAGGGCTCCGGGGGGGGGGAGTTGGGGACATATCGCCTAAAGGTTTCGCACATTACTGCACATTACAATGTGACCATACCCCCGAGGCTGCTCGTTTTGCCTGGTCGGACGACGCCAAGACTGCAGGCCACATGTATGGTTTGCGCCCCGGGTTGAGGCAGAGCGTTTGGAGTATGACTGGACCAAGGTGGGAGTTGCGGTTACAGCCCCCCCTCGCCTCGGGGCCACTGCATGCGATCGCAGCGCACGCTCCCTCGTGTTCAGCGCCGCACCTCACTACGTCCGTACCACCTGCATTTTAACAGAAACTGCCTCCTCTACAGGCCGGGCCCTCGAATTGGCGCCGCACCTTTCGCCGCTCAACAGACTATGCATTTCAATGCATGCAATGCGCACGAGCACACTTAACCATGTGCTTCACCGTACAATTCTTTAGACGTACACCACGGGAGGATGAATCTTCTTTCTGCGGCGTCATGCATGCAGAGGCAACAAGGGAAACAATTGGCGCACAGACCAACGCCAGGAGACCACACGCCATGTCCCGAACACTACCGACGAGCTGCGTCCCGATGCGCCGACTTTGCACGCCCTTCAGTACACCAGTACGATATCGCGTGCAACATGCCGGACCGGCCGCCACGATGTGGACTGCGGCCGGTCCGTTCGGCCTCCAGGAGTTCAGTCCATGCGCTACTTTGATGATGGGCGGCTCAATTGTGCAGCTCGACCCGAAGAATCACTCTCTCACCCTCACATGTCCGCCCCAGCCTCCTGACAATCCGCGGACAGGCCGCAGCCGCAGGTGAGTCGCGGTACTGCAGCTATAAGCACATGTATTTTGACTTTCCTTGAATGGGTGCAGCAGTAATACACATCACGAACAACATCTTGACTGTAACACAGCGCAACCGCCCTCGCACGGTACGACACACGGCCACTGGTGCGTGCAGCCAACTCAACAATCACATCCTGCCACACGCCACAGGGAATCATCCGCATCATCAGCTCTCCACCTTACACGACTGTACATGCACGCACACACACACACACACTCCCGTCCGCGCTTGCAGCTGCATCGCCAACACCACAGTCATGCACATCCGTTCGTGCCGATCAAACACCCAGCACACAACGTCTGTACCAGCAACAACACCCCCGTTGTCGTTTCGTATGTACTTTAGGCGCCAACACGTCACGCACCAACAACATGAACTCAACACAATTTTTTGGTTTTGGTGCAGGGCAAAAATGTTATGAGCTGTCGTATTGGACGGACAGCTCCCCGCCGGCTGTTTGTATCGCAGGTGCGCAGTTGCACGTGCCCCCCGCAGCTGAGCGCCCGGGGTGCGTGCACACGGCACCCACGAATCACGCATGGCTCCTGATCACAACCCAAATGTCATCCGACCATTGACATCCACCCGCCCAGTGCTAGCATGGCCTGCGCTTGCAGGCGGCATCTGCCCCCTCCTACCGCCCTTCGAAGTTACTTACGCCGCCGAACAACGGCACTAATACGAAAGCGAAGTCGCGTCGTCCGAGAGTCAAGTCCGTCAGCTGCGGCGGCCGCAGCCATGCAGCCGCAATTGGGGGCCACAACCACGCGACCAGGCAAAGCCAACACAGCGCTCCATGTCCCAAGCGTCCATAGCGCCAGCTCAGTAGCTCGCACGGTTGCGTTTGGCCGCGGCGCCGCCGTGTCCCTTGCTGATGCGCTTGCCGCCAGACACGGACGCGCCCGCAGCTGCTGCCGCGGCTGCAGCACGGCCCGCCGGCGTGTGTGCGCCCACAGGGCCGAGCTGGTTAGTGCGGCGGTATCGGGTGCCGCAGGCGTTGCACCTGGGGGTGGAGCGCAACGGGTGGAATCGCACATGGGGCGGCGGGGGCGTCAACCTCTTGAGCACACGCATCATGCACATTGGTTTCCAAAGTGGGCTGTGACCCGACCCAGATGGACCTTCACCCGACCCAAATGGACCGTCGCGTGACCGACCCAGATCGCAAGGCCCCTCATACACCTTATCTCCACAAGCTCCAGCATAGTCGTGTGCAGGACCCCAACCCAGATGCCAATGCCTTTGGCACCCTAAACCCACATGCATAACATTACTCACAGCATGGGCTTGGCGGGCGGGCCGCGGCGCCACTGCGGCGACTCCGTGGCGCCGCAGTGATCACAGGGGCCACCAGTCTTGTGGTGGAAGGCCCGGGGAGCCGGAGCCGGGGCCGGGACCGCCTGCAGCAGCTGCAACTGCTCAGGCTGAGCCGCCTCCTCCGGCGATTGCTGCTGCTGCTCCTCGAGCATCGTGGGCAGCTGAGCCTGCAGCTGCAGCGCTGCGCTCGACGCGTCCAGGTATTCATGCCGGTGGTGCTCCAGAGGCACCTGGGGCAGCAATACCTGCTGGGGAAGCTGCTCCGCACAGGCCGCCGCACCGTCCGACACGACGGGCGCCGCCGGCGCCTCCACCGCCTCCGCCGAAGAGCAACAGGAGCCGTCCTGGTGCTGGTGCTGGTGGTTCTCATGGCTGCTGGCAGCGGGGGAGGGCGCCAGAGAGCTCACGCGCCGGAAGAGACCGGCAGCGGGCTCGTCGGCCTGCGCGCCGTTCGCGGCACCGGAGCTCGTGCTAGGGCTACACGAGGGAACCGCGGGCGGCGGGCGGGTGACGGCCTCCAGCGCCTGGGCTGCCTTCTCAAAGCACACGGACGCATGGACAAACTCCTCGCAGCCCGCCAGAAAGCCGGTGGGCGCAGCGGAGAGGCCGCTGAGGCTGGCACCGCTCGTCGAGGTGGCGACGGCGGTGGTGAAGGTGCCGCTGGGCAGCGGCAGGCGGGGGCCGGCGCCGGCGTTCTCGCGAGCGGAGCAGGCGGGCGACACATACACGCTGTCCTCAGGTATGAGGAAGCAGGCACGGTCGGCGCTAGTCAGGCCCACACAGGCATCCTCCACATCGAGGAACGACGCCCCACGGCGTATCGAAGCCGGTTTGGAGGGGCACGCCAGCGCGGAGGCTCCTGAGAAGCAGGCGCCGGCGCCGTTCACGTCACGCTCCGCCAGCGGTAGCGCGGTGCACATGCTGAAGACGGACAGCATGGAGCAGGACGGCTCGAAAGCTGGGGCGGGGGCCATCGTCTGGCGTTGTTAATGACAGCGGAACCCTGGACGCTCTTGGAACCTGCACAGAACAGTAATAATGTGAACGATCAGACATTTGTGCGGAAGCGGCGTTACAAAAGGTCTCGGCCACACGCGTGGCCTGGACATGTGTTGGGCATGCGAGAGTCGCAAGCGTGGCCCGCGCACTGTCCCCATCGCCGCAAAATGCCCTGGTTTGTCTGTGTAAACTAAGATTCGCAACAACCCGGCCCAAAACGCCGCGTCCGCGAGTGCGTGGCGCTGATGCCTCATGGCCTTCCTCACACCGGGTCCGACCGGGTCCGACCCAGCGCCACATTCATGACTTAAACACAGTTGTCGCAAGGGCTGAACCGGGGGACCATTTATGCCGGGCATCGCAGGAACCCAGACGCGGGCATTGCCCTCAACGGTTGACTCCCCTTCTCCCGCCTAACACGGAAAGATAAACATGCGCCCAAGGTGCATGTCGGCACAAGAATACGCAACCCGCAAGGCGCAAGGTGTTGCGGCGGTGTCGCGCGCTCGGTCGACTGCGCGGCACCTGCGCCCGCGTGCACCGCTACGTCCTCACGCGCGCCTAGCCCCTCGAGCCCGTAAATGCATTCTGTAAGTAAATGCTTACCTGAGGAACCTTGTTTGAAGGCGAGAAGGCTCTGTTGCAGGGCCCAAAGGAATGTGCAACAAGCGGGAGCTGACACCAGTTGGCAGTCGCGCGCGCGCTTGCTGTTCGCAAAAGAGTTGCAGGGGTGTCTAGAGCTGTGAGTCTGAGCCGTAGGTGCAGAGTAGGCCTCGAGTCCCACCAGCGCCCTCTCCCGCTCAGCAGCTCGCTGAACGGAATGGGGCGAAATGTACGGATACGGGAGACACGTATCAGACCTCTGCAGAGTTTTACCGCTCCATCCACACGGCCATGTACAGGGTATCGGGCGCTAACGGCCATGCGCAGCTCTGGTGTCGACCGACGCCGGTGTCTCGCGCGCTGGCAGCACATGCGTACCATCCGCCTAAGGCGCAGCCTCTCGCACATTCCGGGCGGGCTCGGCTTCATTATGCTGGGATTCATGATCAAATACACTTGCAACAGTATGCGCGCGGGAAGCTGCGTGAACAAATCTTGCACCCCGGGCGGTGCCGAGTGCGGTCGCCAGCTCTCGCGAGTCCCCCCTGCACCTGATAGGGGCACCCAGCTACCTACCTCTACACTGCTAGGCTTTCCATTCGACCAGGCCTGACATAGCATTCCCAAGGGCTTGTACAGCAGGTCAGATGCACAGGAGGATTCAATAAGGCGCTTGCAAACCCTCAGCGGCCATTGCGCGTTGGAGCCATGCCAGGGGGGGCCAGCCGGTGGCATGGCCGGCACGCCCAATGTATACTTCCTACAGCCCACCCTCGCCATCGAACGTCACTGTCCAGCCGACCGGGGGCATCCAAGCCACTCCCGCACTCGCCGCGTGCCCTTACGAAGCCGCAATTTGTTTGGTCAACGCCTACGACAGGCTGTAACCAGACCGATGTAAGAGGGCTAGCACTGCGCAATCCGCAGGTCTGACAGCTCCTCACACCGCTGACCTAGGCCGGACGGTGGTATGGAATCCCCGTCCAGCGCCTACTTCGCAACATAGTCGCGGGCCACGGCGGGTACCGTCAATGGGCGAACCGAACAGCTCCCTAGAGCCCGCGGAACGCTACATCGCCTCTGTCACTGCAGTCAAGCCGCCAATGCTGAGCGCCGCACCAGCGGTCCCTGCGTCGGTGCGTTGAGTGCGTGGGCCGGATTGGATAGGAGTCGAGCTTCGAAGCTAGATGTCAAATGCCCACAAGCTGCCAACCTCGTACATGCAGCACATGTTGCCAAACCAGTCCCCAGGCGCACGCCCGTCCAGGCCCCTGCCATGGGCTGCGGGCTGTTTGCGCAGCAGGCTGCATGTACGGTACGCACGGACCGCGGACTTGAGAGCTTAAGGAGGGCCCGGAGGAGCCGATGGCGGGTAGTGCACGCGCGACAACGACGCCTTTTGCATGTGCATACAGGCACATGGGTCCAGCGTGTTGCCTACCCTTGCGCATACCGGCCGCTCCCTGACGATGCAAGCCGTGACAGAAGGTGCGGCTGACTAACTAGATTGCATTGGTTACAAGAGGGACTTGCTGACGCGAGTCGCGAGCGATATCTGCTCTGGACCTCAGGGACGTGCCACCTGCAACGCCGACGAGGCGACGACCTACTCTAGTAGTAGGCTTGCTCTCGTAAGAGCTCCATTAACTAGTCCCTCCGTAACTAGTCCCCTCCTGGAATTGGAGGCTCGAGCCTGCTTTAGCCCATCAGCTGTGCTACTACCGCATCAATGCGCCGCCGGGAGCCTTCTCGCACCGCGTGGCTGCTGTGGCGGATTGGGCCTCTTTGACGGAGTGCCAAAGCGTGCCACCGTACACGGGCTTACTTGTTTTGCTGAGTCTGTCTCTTGCATAGAGCCCGCCGAGCCAGCTCACGGACACACCGCCGTTAAGCCGGCACCGCTTCAGGGACCCGAAACGACGCAGACTTACAGTTACACCAATCGTAGGGAATAGTACATGTGATTCAACTCTGGGGCTCGTCAACCCCACACCTCCGCACTTGACCTCATGGGATGCCGACAGTGCCTCTTGTCCTTTGCGTAACCCACCGGAGTGCCACCACGCCAATGCCAGTATACCCAGCCGTAGCTCCCCGCTTTCAACCCGCCCCTATTCGTTGGGGGTATATGCCCCCTCACCGCGCACAGTGACGCACCCACCCACCCACAGCCCCAACCCCGCCCCCACGCCGCCCAGCCCACCTCCATGCACCGTGGTGCAAGGCAAGGAGGCATTCCAGTTCTGAGATGACCGGCAACGCATCCACAAACCCAGGAGCCCCGCAATTCGCGATACGGTACACGATGGGCTTATCTGACCACATAAAGAAACCGACGTCACGACAATGCTGCAACACGCACACCTGTCGGGTCGCGCGACGTCACATCGTAATGCCTTCTCAAGCCTCAAAGCAACACGACACAACTGCATGAGCTTCCGTGCACATCGACGTGGCTATGCATGTGGGATGTGTGTTCAGTGCTCAACGCATCCTCCAGGAGACACGACCCTCACTCACCGCCCCTGCTACCTCGCCTGCAGGCAGCATCGCGGCACTTGCCGGGCCGACACCCAACACATACGGCGGATCCAACCTCACATAACAGCCACATCTAGGTGGCCGCGATTCGGAGGCTGCGCTCGCCACCCATGCGTCAATATCGTTACTCATGGCACCACCACACAACGAATGCTTAACATAACTGCACACGCTGCCCATGCGGCGACAGGCACAACGGTCGTCCTCACATACAGCTCAGGCCCGCATGCGGACCCAATGCAGCTCAGTCATTGCAGCACTGCGTCAAACAAACACAACACACACACACATTCACACGCGGGTCTCCGTGTCAACGTGTCAGGTGAGGCAGGTGCTGCCACACCATGGCCCTGCGCAGTCTAGAGCCAAGAAGCAAGCAGCTGTAAAATGCTGCATGCGCCCTGCGTCCACACCCACGCAAACATGTAGGTCCAAACGGTCCGGTGTCCCCAACGACAAAACTTGCGGTTCGTTTGTGTTGCGACAGACATTACGTGGTGTTAGATGGGGTGTGCTCTTCCCGGTCTGAGGAGAAGCCAACCATTCGTTCCAGTACAAACTGTCAGCAACAAACTCCTGCAGTTGTCTACACCCAACATAATGAAGACTCGCGCCACAACACAACTGTGTTACGGCGCTATAAATACCCCATGTGTGTCCAACCCTGTGCCCATAGGCCCATATAATGGTGGGCACTCTGGGTGGGCACCCTGGGTGGGCACCTGGGTGGGCACCCTGGCGAACTGCTGGCACCGGGGACTCCTAGGACCACCTGGCTGGCTACCTTTCCTGCGCCGCCATGCGGTGTGGGCGCACCGGCGCTGCTGCCGTCGCGCTACCGGAACAGCGGCAGGGCTGCCGGGCTGTTCAGCAGCTCGGTCAGCGTCTGCACACAAAAGGACAGCAAGTGCAGCCGGGAAACAAAGGAAGTCAGACAGATTCAAAAATTGCATGGGTTGCCAATACCGGCACGAACACTAAGTGGTAAAGTCTTTCACAACGTCTGCAACAATCCTCCTCCCGCCTTGTGGCCCCGCGCACCCAACGACCAGCCTCTTGGCCCCCTCCCGCACCTGCCCGCTCCCGCACTCACCGGTGCGCCCGCCGCCGCCAGCTGCCGCGCGCCGTACGCCGCCGCCACCGCGTCCGGGCTGGGCAGAGCCGCCAGCAGCGCCTCCGAGATGGCCGGCAGCGCCGCCGCCATCGCCGCCGCCACCTGCTGCGCCTGCGCGGCCGCCGCCGCCTGCTGCGCAAGCTGCGCCTGCTGCACCACAATGTGCGCGTCCAGCTCCAGCGCCGCCCGCAGCGCCAGCTGCTGCATCTCCGCCGCGCCCTCGCCGCCCCCCAGCAGGCCGCTGATGGCGTCCATCACCGCGCAGCCACCCGGCGGCCGCCCGCGCACCGCCGCCAACAGCCCCGGCGGCAGCACCGCCGCGGCGTTCACTGACCCCACCCCGGCCACAGTGGCGGACGAGCCGTTGCGCTTGCCGCCGCCCACCCCCCAGCGGCGCGACGAGGGGCCGCCTCCGGCGGCGCCGCTGCCGTCCGAGTCCGGGTCCGGCTTCAGGCTGCCTGCGGCGCTGCCGCGGTGGTGGTGCCGGTTGTGGTGCCGGTGGTCTGCTCCCGCTCCTCCTGCAGCGGAGGCGTGCGCGTGGGCGTCCGCCGCGGCCGCGGCTGCGTGCAGCTCCTCCAGCTGCTCCCGTGCGCGGCGCTCCAGCGCGGCGGGGTCGGCGTCCTCGGGGTCGTCGTGCTGCGTGGCCAGCTGCAGCAGCGAGCTGGCAGCGGCGTCGTGGGAGTCGCAGGCGCCACCGCCCGCTGCGGCGGTGGTGGTGATGCCGGCGGCGTCAGGGGCGCCGGCGTGCGCAGCTGCGGAGGCGGGGTGCGCTGCTGCGTGCATGGCAGGCTCTGCACGAGGCGCGGCTGCCGCTGCTGCGAGCTCGGAGGCGGGGTTGGGGAGGCTGTGTGGGTGCGGCGGGTGGTGGTGTTGCTCGGGTTCGAGGGGTGCAGAGTGCGGCACCTGCGATGCGTGATGGAGGACAGGCTGCTGCTGCTGCTGCTGCTGCTGGGCTATGCGAGCTTCCGCGCTTGTTGCTGCCACCGCGTCGGCCTCCGCCATCACAACGTCAGGCTTCACGCCAGGCTGCGCCGGCTGCGCGGGCGGCGCCACACAGGCCGCCAGCGCCGCCACCACAGCGGCATTGCACGCCGCCAGCGAGGCCGACGGCTCCGCGCCGGCGGCGCCGCCGTTGGGCGCTGCGCCCAGCGAGCTCACGCCCTTGAGCTGCAGCGACGCCGAGGACGACAGCGCGGGCAGCTTGGGCAGCGGCGCGCCCGCACCCAGCGCCACAGACGGCGGCCGCCCGGTGCGGCGCGCTCGCGTGGGCGTCGCCGGTCGCAGCGCCACGCTGCCTGGCGGCGGCGGTGTGCTGCCGCCCAGGGGCAGCAGCAGCGCGCCGCTGGCGCCGCCGTAGCTCAGCTGCGGCGGCAGCGGGCTCTCGCCCAACGCAACACCGCCCATCCCGGCCGCCGCCGCGGCCGCTGCCGCCGCTGCAACCATTGCAGCCGAGACGGTCACGCCGTTAGGCGGTGCCAGGGTGCAGCCGCCGGCGCCGCCTGCGGCGCAGCCGTCGCTGCCGCCGCCGCTGCCTGCCTTGGTGCCGTCCTCCCCGGCGCTGTGGTTGGCGCTGCTGTCGGACAAGGCCACATGCGCCGCGTGTGCCGCCAGGCTGGCACCAGCAGCGCCCGCCCCCGACGCCACAGTCAGCAGCGCAGGCGCCGCGCACGCGGGCAAGGCTACGCCGCCAGCGGCCGCGCCGCCTGCCGTCCCGGCCGCGACCACGGCGGCGCGCGAGTCTTGCGCGGCGGCGGCGGCTGCCGCTGCCGCAGCAGCAGCCCTGCGCGCGGCGTTTGCGTCTCCCAGCGCCGCCTGCAGCAGCCCCGCGAATGCCGACAGACCGCCGTTGCCCCTATGCGGCGACGGCCCCAGCTCCGCCGCCTCTTCCTCGGCCTCCGTGTACCCGCCCCGCCGGCTGTACTGGCCGCCAGGCAGCTCGTACTCTGGGTCCGCCGCGCCGCGGCCGCGCCGCCCGCCGCCGCGCTGCTCGCCGCGGTCGCTGGCGCCGCCGGCGGCGCTGTAGCGGCGGCCGGCGCCGGGCGGTCGGTAGGGCGGCTCGTAGTCCTCGTCCGCCTCGTGGTCGTCGGGCTGCGGCTCGTCCTCCGCAGCCGCCTCCCAGCTGTAGGCGTACTCCTCGTCGGCGGGGGAGGCCGCGCGCGGGGGCGAGGGGGCGTGGTAATGGTGCGTGTACTCGCCGCACGCCTGCGTCCCGAGCAGAGCATGAATTGATAAGCAAGAACTTGCAGGCAACGGTAATCCACAAAGGCAAAGAAGCATACGCCGTCTCCCAAGACCTCACACGCCAGGCCCCCCCCCCCCACGAGCCACCCCAGCGCCCCGCACCCACCCTTCGCTTCTTGGGCGGCCCCAGGCAGTCGGCGCTGTAGTAGGCGCCCGCGGCGCTGCGCCGGCCGCCCGCGCCGCCCGCGCCCGCCTGCTTGCCGCCGCCCTCTCCGCCGCCGCCCGCCGGCACCATGTAGTCCTCCACGTCCACCGGCTTGCGCGGCTTGTGCACCACCGGGTAGTACATCTGCTGCAGCGCGGCCGGCATGCGCGCCCACTCGACCCACTCGCCCTGCAGCGCCTCCCACTCGCCCACCTCGGCCGCCAGCAACGCGTCGCCCTCGCCGTCCATGCGCGCGCGGGAGGGCTTGCCTGCGGGCAGGGGTTGCGGTGCACGGCGTGGGATAGGTAAGAAGGGGGTGCAACGAGAGCGCAGCGAGTGTTTAGATGCTGCATGCAACACGTGTGGGCTTCTCTAAAATGGAAGCCCGCAATCTACTTTGTGAGGCCCGGTGCCCGCGTAGCCAGGCGTGCACCCATTCTCCCATGTGCACCCCCTCACCTTTCCGCCGGTTGCGCGGCGGCTCGTGCGCACCCAGTCCGTCCGCCTGCATGTGCCGCTGCTGCTTCTGCTGCCACTGCGCCGCCGCCGCGTCCCAGGGCGAGCCGGGCCCGCCGCCCACCGCGCCGGACGACTCGCCCGCCAGGCCGCCCGGCAGTGACGCCGCGCGGCTGCCGGCCTTGGCCAGACCGATGGCGCCACTGCCGCCGCCAGCCGCCCGGCCGTTGGACGAGTCCTCCAGCGCGCCGCTGCTCTCGCCGCCGTAGCCCTCGGCACGGCTGCCAGCCCGCCCGCCACGGGGCCCTGCCGCCCCGCCCGCGCCGGCGCCGAAGCCGCCGTTGTAGCCGCCCTGCTGCCGCTTGCCGGGGCCCGCAGTGGCGGCGGCGGCGGCCGCCATGGTGCCATGTGTCGTGGAGCCGTAGGGCATGCCGTGTTTGTCGGTCTTCCGCGCCGGCCGCCGCCCCAGCATCACCTCCTCCATCTCGTCCTCCTCCACCTCCGCCTCAGCCCGCGCCGCCGCCGCCGCCACCGCCGCCGCGCGCGCCGCCGCTCGCCGCCGGCCGCCCTCGCGCCCATTGCCGCCGTCGCCGCCGTCGTTGCTGGACCGGCGGCCGTACAGGCTGCCGGCGCCCTCGCCGTCCGCGTCCACGTCCGCCTCGTCGCCGCTGTGCCCCGCCAGGGAGTGCTGTGCAGGGTGGTAGGCGTGGGAGGACTGGTGGTGGTGGTGGTGGTGGTGGTGGGAGGGGTGCAGGCCGTCCAGCGGAGAGCGTAGGGCCTGCCGCCGCGGCTGCGCCCGCCGCGGCGCGTGCTGCCGCGGGAAGGCCATGCCCGGCTCCCACATCGGCGCCGCCTCGTCGTCCTCGCCCTCACCGGTGGCGAGGTCCTGCAGGTCGTCGGGCGACACCGCCGCGTCTGCCGCGCCGGTGGCCGCTGCAGCCGCCGCCGCGGCAGCGTGGGCGTGGCCAGCCCGGGTGCCGGTGCGGACGCTGTGGCTGACCTCTGTCTCGGCCATGACCTCGTCCGCGTTCGCGGCGGCAGCAGTGGCAGCCGCCTCTGCGGCCGCTGCGGCGGCGGCCGCCTCAGCCGCAGCAGCAGCTGCTGCCGCTGCCGCAGCTGCCGCGGCTGCCTCCGCTGCCTTGGCTTTTGCTTTGGACTTCGGCGGCGGCGGCGCCGGCTGCTGCGAGGAGGAGGGAGAGGAGGCCCTCCCCGCATCGGACGTCCGCTGCCGAGGTGAGTGGGCCGCCGCATCAGCAGGCGGAGCAGCCGCCGCAGCAGCTGCTGCTCCTAAGGCCTGTGCAACCTCCACTGTGGCCGGGACCGCTGCTGCTGGGCCGGGCGCGGCAAGGTCGGGTCCCGCCTCCGGTGCAGGCGCCAGCTCCGCTTTCCCCGTGTGCTCCGGCTCGCGATGCACGTGCTCGGCATCCTCTGTTTCCGTCTCCTCGCTGCCCCCGACCACACCCAGCTGCTGCCCCTCCTCCTCCTGCTCGACCTCCTCCACCTTCGCGGCAGCCGTTGTTACAGTCGCTGTTACAGTCGCTGCTGCAACAGCTGTTGCGTCTGCTGCTGCTGGGCTCCCGCGCTGCGGCACAGTCGCCGCCTGCACCTCGCCAGCGGGCGCGTGTGCCGCGGCCGCTCGAAGCAGCTCCGGGGCTGGCTGGGACACGGTCGGCTCCTGCTTCACACACACGGCCTGGGTCTGAGCCTGGGACGCCGCCGGTGCCTTACCGCCGCCGGCGGAGCCCCGCTTGGCCTTGGCTTCCCCGGACGCTAGCGCTGCCGCCGCGGCCGCCGCTGTTGCCGAGGGCGACGTCTTCCGCGGCTTGTGCGAGCGCGGGCGCTCATGATGGTCCGGGTCCTGCGGCGTCCACAGGGTGGAGGAGGAGGGGCTGCCGTCAGCAACTCCGCACCACAGGTGTACCGGCTACCCATGCTAAAAATCATGTGCATTGCCAGCGAGCCACTGCCCGTCATCGCAATCATGCCCCCCACCCGCCATCCCGGCCGCATGCACCCACCTCATCAGCACCGCCCCCCGTCCGGTCGCGCTCGCGCTTGGCACCGCGAGGCGGCGCCGGCAGGTCCGCCGCCGACGCCGCCTGTGCGGGCGCGCTCTCCTCGCCGTTGGGCCCCACCGCCCAGGCCGGCAGCGGCAGTGGCAGGCCGTTGATGGCGGTGCCCTGCTTGCCGCGCTTGAAGGCGCCGGGCTTGGGCTCCCACGCGCCGTCGCCCTGCGTAGACATGGAAGCGCACGAGGGGAAGGGATGAGAAGTGCGCGAGCGGCGGAGGCGCATAGCGGCGTGCTCAAGTCCACAGGCAGTCCCATAACATAGCTAGCTATCTGTACCTGTCACCGCCTGTGTCCTCGCACCAGGAGTGCAACATGCCGCCAGGCAAGCCCGCACCCGCACCCTCTGCCCCCAAAACACGCACCAGGTATTTCCAGTCCTTGCCCTTGACGGAGCCACGCCAGATGCGGTCGCTGACGGCCGGCAGCCACACCGGGCCTGTCAGCGCGGCCTCGCCCTCGCCCAGCCCCGGCGCGCCCGGCACCTCCACCAACACGCGGCCGCCATCGGGGCTGGTGCGCAGCAGCCGCCCGCGGTACCAGCCCCGGCCCGCCCGAATCATGGGCAGCTTGGACACCTTGAGCGGGTTGCCTCCGCTACCGCCGCCGCCCCCTTGCTTGCCACCGCCGGCACCGCCATCGCTGCCGGCGCCGCGCGACATGTGCCGCTGGTGGTCGTGCGGGTGGGCGCCGCCGTCGTCGTCGTCGTGCGGCCCGTCGTCCATGTCCACGTCACTGCCCGGCCCGGCCAGCGGCGCCGCCATGCCCTGGGAGCCAGTGAAGGGCCCGCCGTGCCGGCCCGCGCCAGGCGCCTGCGCCGCCGCCGCCGCGGCCTCATCGTGCTCCGTCTCGTCAGTGGAGCTGCAGCCGCCGCCACCACTGCCGCCGCCGCCGCCGCCCTGGCCCGCCCCGGCTGCGTGGACCGCCGCGGCGCCTGCGGCACCCGCCGCTGCCGCCGCAGCCGCATCCAGCTCCTGGGAGTGGAAGAGCGAGGCCGCACTGCTGCGCTCCAGCGACGCCCCCGCCCCAACACCGCACGGAGGCGGCGGCGCCACGGCTGCCGCGTAGCCCGCCAGCAGGCGCTGCTTCAGCTTGAGCACTGGCGGCGGCGCAGGCGCGTCAGCAGGCAGCGCCACCGCCAGCGGGTGCGGGGGCAGCGGCGGCACCGGTGCTGAGCCAGAGCTGCCCGAAGGCTGCCCCGTGCCTGCACCACCAGGCTGTGCCTGGCCCGTGCCCGCCGCCGCAGCCGCGCCTCCTCCTCCTCCACCTCCACCCTGCGCCCGCCCCACATCGGACTCGCGCCGGCCCGACAGCAGCCCCGTGGCGTCCCCGACACGGCCCGCGCTGGCGCCAGCAGGTGCAGCACCTGTGCCCGGCCCGTCGCCTGCCGGTGCAAGGGCATGGTGCGACGAGGACGGCGCGGCGCCGTCGCGGGCGCCGCCCGACGGATGCGGCTGGACAGCGCGCCGCGAAGGGCTCAGTGCAGAGTCCACCTGCGTTCACGGAATGGTACCCATCTAAGACCCAGCCTGACCATATGCTAGTTCAGCAAGAGCGATGCATGTGTGCTGCAGCATACCACAAAAATAATTAGACACACTGGCGCGACTTCCGCTGGGCGTGCCCGGCGCCCACCCGACATGCAGTGCACCGGCCTCAGGACTAGCGACCTACCCGGCTGCTGGGCACCGCCACCGCCGACGACGCCTGCGTCAGCAACAGGTGCAGCTCCCGTGCAGGCACCGTGTTGCGCTTGCGCCGAGCAGCCTCAGCGCCCGCGTCGCCTCCCGCCGACTGGCCGTGGGCCCCGCTGGCGCTCCCGCCCTGGCCCCCGCCCTGGCCCTGCCCCGAGGAGGTGGCGGAGGCGGGCGCCTGGCCCTGCACGGCCCCGGTTGCAGCGGGTGCGGCCTGTCCGCTCCGAGATGCCTCGCCCCGCGCGCCCTCGCCTGCACCCTCGGCGACGGCATGCAGGGAGGAGGTTGCGCACGGGCCCTTGTGGCCGACTGGGCCAGCGGACTCAGCCCGCGGGACCTTCGCCCCGCCGCCCGGCGTGTCCGGCTTATTGCGGGCTTGCAGCGCCGTGGTGATGCGGGCCACAGGCGATACCTGGTCCTGAAAAGAGCAACGAGTCGGAGAAGCGTGGAGGGCGTGTAAAGCGTTGCAGACGGGTGCTTCTGTTGCACGCTCCCTTGCATGCGTGCTCGCCGTACCCCAACATAGAGCTTGGCAGCCTCCCGCCGCAGCCCTCGTGCCCCCAAGCTCAGATTAGGTCCGCAGCGAGCAAATGCAGCTCCACGACCCGCGCACGGGGGACCGCACACACGTACCTCGGTCACCGCCTTGCTCCCACGACGCTTCACGCGCATTCCGTTCAGCTCCTCGTGCAGGCGCCGCGCCAGCTGCTCATCTGTTTCTATTATTCCTTCTGGCACGGGGCTTGCGAGCGAAAGCGGTGGAGCCTTCGGCGAGAAGGCCGCCGAACCGGCCGCATCGGCGTTGCCCAACAGTAACTCCAGCTCATTTCTCTTCTTTTTCATCATTGGTCTTGCCGCGTCCATCCTGGAAACACGGAGCGAGCAAGAAGCGACCGTCAACACAAGTCAAGTCGAGCACCTCAAATGGACCGCACAAGCTCCTTTGGTTGCCTCAAATGTTCATAAGATTGTCATTCAAGACACGCAAACAGCTGTTTAGCCGCGCCTTGGACCACACAGAGCGAGAATTCTCCTCCAGAAACGGCTGCCAGCACAGTCCAACGCCTCTTGATATGAGTACTGAACGACAGGTTCTGTTCCTTTCCCGCAACTGCGGCCCCTCGAGCACCAGCTCTTGAGTGGGTATCCAGCGTGAAAGCTCGGACCCAGGACCGGCCCCGCGCTGTGCGGCCAAGAGGACCAGGGATACCCTATATGGCTGCTATGGGCAGTCAGGCCTGCTGCAGCGCCCGCGAAAGAACGCACGGAAGCAAAAACAGGCTGAAGGCCTCAACGCCCCGCACCTCCACAGGCAGGCCGCTCGCCAAGCTCCTTAGTTTCCAGGCTTCTTGAAAAGCCACCAGCTGCGGCTGGGCGTGCCTCCTCCTCAGCTGGTTGTCAAGTCCATTCTCGCCACGCTCCTCCCGGCCGCTCTGCCGCTCGTATCCTATGACCAAGGCTCCTAAGAAGCCTGGGCTAAGGTCCTCTTGGCCTTGGAGGGCCCTTACTTGGCGACTTGTCAAAGAGGGCGTCCCGATCGCAGTCCGAGTAGTGGGAATCAAAAGGAAGACACGTTGCAGTTTAACAGAAGTAAGACGGCTTCATGCTAGACATCTCTGCTTAGGCTTGGGAGCTCCTTTCTGAGAACTTTGTCCGAATGGTGCCCATCGGGGGCCATTCCCGAAACCGTCAGCTAACGCCTACGCAAAAATTTCACTGACCATTCTAACCATGTTTATTGATGCTGACAACTCACAGCTCGCCAATACGCTCAGGCTCATCAACTCCGCTCCTTCCACTTCTAGCCGACGAGCCTTGGCGCCTAAGCAATATAAAAGCTATGTGCTACACCTTAACTTCAATGGGCAACGTGGTGCGGCCGGCTGGAGAGCCCTGGCACGCGCACCGTGCTACGCGGTGGCACGATGATGACGGGTACAAGTCAGGTATGCACACGTAGCGTAAATAAGTGTGATACCAATACATATAATCGGTTGGAAACTTCTTGTGGATGGGGAGCCGGAAGGGGAAGGCGCGGACGGGAAGGGCGGGGTCCATAGCCCCCGTCCTCCTCCACGTATCCGCACACCCTGGCAGCCATCCTCCATAGAGACCTTATGTTTTCGCAGCTCAAGTGCGTATGCGTATGTGTGTTTGGCACCCGTAGTGTCGGGCGCCAGGGTTTGAGAGAGCCGCGCCCGCGCTGCCACGGTCGCATAATTGGCGCGACCGTGGCAGCGCATCACCTCCACGGTGACTTGCACATCCAGCAAATTTGGCGTCCGCTTTTTGACACACTTATATGCACGGGGACATGTGACAAGAAACCCTCTGAAATGAGCGACCGGTGACCCTCCAACGTGGGACGTACAGGTGGGCACGGACACACTGAGGGTACTTGCGGGCTTCATCCATGCGGCCGGCTTGAAGCAACACCTGGGTACGCAGGGGGCCGGGGCACGGCGGGGGAGGTAACACTACACCACGGCATACCACAGTATCACGCGTTCGATGTTTGGCACTTTTGTCCCGGGGGCGGGGGCCACCGTGCAGGCGCCCAGCGGCGGCGCCGGGGGCGCGACGCCAGCTGCTGGTGCGTCTGCCAACAGCAGCAGCAGCAGCAGCAGCAGCAGCAGCAGCAGCAGCAGCAGCAGCAGCAGCAGTGTCAGCGGGGGGGCGGGCGGGCGGCGTCTTGCTGCCGCCGCCGCCGCCGCCGCGGAGGTGGCGGGCGCGGCTGTGCAGGTGGGGGTGCCGGCGCTGGTCGCGAGCGGCGAGGATGCGCAGGGCCGAAAGAGCTTTAAGATTGTGGTGAGTACTGTGCGGGCACTGGAGTGCGGGTGCGGGCGCAGATGCGGATGCGGCCTCTGTTTCCTGGTTCGGGATTGCTGCGAGCTCAGGCCAATCGTGGACTCTGGTATGGAACACGAACGATCGCACTTCAGGTGTCGCTCGCCCACTTCTGCCTCGCCCACGTTTCACCCGTTTTCCTGTGACGCTCCTGCTCTCCCGCTGTCTCTCCCTGCCTGTGTCCGCAGCTGTGGCCGGCTCAGAACCTGCACGGGCTGCCCCTGCTTGAGGACGTCCTGCAATCGGACCAGGCGGTGAGGCGCAGGCGCAGGGTCTGGCCGTGCTCGACGGTAGCCAGTTCAACACCAAACATGTCAAACCAATGGACGCCTGACGGTCTCCAGCTCCCTCGCCCTCCGCCCTGCTGCCTGCAGGTGCCGCTGCTGGTGGCTCAGCCTGGCAGCGCCTGCGCCGACGCCGGCCTCGCCAACCCGCGCGACCAGGTCAAGGGCGCGGTGGTGGTGGTGCTGCGCGGGGGGTGCTTCTTCTACCAGAAGGTGCGCGGCGGGGGGGGGGGGCGGGCATGGGGGTCGGGGGTGAGGCGGGCGAAGGGGCGCGCGGACCGGCGCGTGGGGGGTAAGGGAAGTGGTGGCGTGGTATGCTGTGGCAGGAGGGATGTGAAGAGATGTGGAAAGCACGAGAGGAGGAGATTGAGGGAACTTGTAAGTTCGCGACATCTTGCAACCCACAAATGTCAACCGAACCGCAGGCTCTGGCGGCGGTGGCTGCGGGCGGCATCGCCCTGGTAGTTGCCAACAACCTGCCGGGCCCGCTCACCTCCGTGCCGGCGCCCGTGTACCCCTACCTCCTCCAACATCATCGCAGCCAACCTGCCCACCTCCATGGTCACCAAGGTGTGCCCGCCGTGCGCCTGCCTATGTTGCTGTGCACCTGCCTATGTTGCTGTGCGCCTACCTATGTTGCTGTGCGCCTTCGGTGCACCTGCCAATGTGCTGTTGCTTGAAGCGCGGGTTCCAACACGGCCGCAGCTGGCAGCATGCCGCCAACCCGCTCGCTGCACATGCGGTGGACACGCACACAGCGCCCTCAACTCGTACGGCCACTACCTACCGGCCTGCTATTCACGTGCTTCACAGGCGCTGGGACAGTGGTTCATGGGCAACGTCACACGTACCACCGGGCCCAACGCCCCCGTGCGCACCACCGTAGGCATGGCGCTGGTGCGTGTGTGTGTGCGTGTGTGTGGGTGTGCTGGTGCAGGGGGGGAGGGGAGGGCCGCCCTAGGCACGCCGGCAGGAGTAGGGCAGTGCTACTGCCGTGGTAACACTGCACTTTGGCCATGCCGACAGGAGGCGTACCGGTACTGGTACCGGTGCTGCCTGCTTGCCGTGCTCTGCTTTCTTGTCTTTCCACCGCGCCGTTGGACATTGGACCTGCTCTGCACCTCCCTAAACCTGCCTAAACCTGCCTCCTACCGCGTACTGCGACCCCAGAATCCCCATTGCGCACACGCACGCGCCCTCTGCCCCTCCACACAATGGCACACGGCCCCGTCTCTTGCATTGGATTTGGTTTAGCTTGGGCTGGTATCTACACACACACACCCTCCCCGCCTGCCTGCCTGCAGCTGCTCGTGTCGTTGTCCGACGTGCCCTTCTTCTCCAGCTACGGCCCCACGCCCGACGGCCGCATCAAACCCGACCTCGTGGCCCCGGGGGTTGACATCACCTCCGCCTTTCCCGCAGCCGTGGCCTCAGCCGGGCTGGCAGCTACTGCCGGCAGCAGCAGCGGCAGTGGCAGTGGCGGGAGGAGCGGCGAGCAGATGGAGGGGGACGCGGGTGGTAGTGGTGGAGGCTGCAGCTCTGCGAGCAGGCCGCTGTCTGGAACGTCCATGTCGACACCCCAGGTGATTGCACAGGATTTTAGGTGATGTGATTAACACGCGGGATGCAAGGACAGATGCATTTGGAGCGAATGGATTAGGTGGAAAGGTGGCCAGCGATAATATTCTCGTCTGTGTGTGGTCCTGCCCGCAAAGCCCGTCTCTTATCACCGGCCTGCAAAGCCTGATTGTGTTCGCTCTTGCCCCCCCCCCCCCCAGGCCGCCGGCCACGCGGCGCTGGTGCGTCAGTACCTGCGCACCGGCTTCTACCCCACCGGCTCCCCGGCGGACGCCGTAGCCGCGCCCTTCACCCCCAGCGGCATGCTGCTCAAGGCCATGGTCATCGCGGGCGCCAAATCAATGGAGGTGAGTGAGGCTCAGCAGCACCACACACGCCTGCGTGCACAGGTTCGCTCTTCTCTTGGTCTAGGACGGCGTGGCGTGCATCGCACCAGGGCCGCTCATCCTTCTTGAGCACGGTAGGGCGTTGAATCCACTTGATGACGTGTCTGATGACGTGCCTCGTGACGTCTCGTCCTGCCGCTTGTGTTGCTTCTGTTGTTGTTGCTGCAGGGCGGCCTCGCGTTCGGCCAGGGCTCTCCCATGGGCCCCCCGCCCGATGCCTACCAGGGCTGGGGCCGCCTCAGCCTGCCGAACACGCTGCCGCTGCCCGGCCTCACGCCCGCCGGCTTCTCGCTCCAGGTGGCGGACCGCGGCCAGTTCACCGCCAGCGGCCAGCAGGCGGCGCTCACCGGGATCACGGCGACGGGGGACGGGTAAGCCTTTTCACGTGGCTGCCTCTATCGAAGCACTCCCTCTGTGCACACCTCTTTGCACGGTCCCACTGGCGCATCAACCAGTTTAACAGCGACCATCAACAAGCGCCCTGTCGCGAAACCTATACATAAAAACTATTTATCCCCATTGCAACACGTGCAGGCCCATCTCCATCGTGCTCACGTGGCACGACTACCCGGCGGACCTGAACGCCCCCACCCAGCTGGTCAACGACCTCGACCTGGTCGTGCGGCTGGAGCTGCCGGCAGCTACTGTCACAGCTGGGGCTGCTACAGCTGCTACAACCGCCAACGGTACGACGGCAATCGAGGGCAGAGGCACCAAATCCACAAACCCGACTGGCAGTAGCGGCAACAGCACCGGCGGCAGCAGCAGCCAGCAGCAGGAGCCGTTGCTACAGCCGCTGACGCATTTCTTGGGCAACAACCATGAGGATGAGGGTGAGTGGCGCCACGGCCTGCCGTGCGAGTGTGTACCGTATCAATCGAGTTGGGAGAGCCACCAGCGGACCAGGGCAGGGGCGAACCCTGAGCATTGCAAGCTACTGCTCACCTCATCCCACCGTACTCCACCTCCCGCCTCCCACGTTCCTTCTTGTCGTGATACGACCTCTACCCCATTCTCCCTAGATCAGGGGTTGGAATGACTCGCAAGTAATAGGCCCTGTTGGGCCGGCGTTTTTGGGGTTATTCTATAGTTCACGACACGTCTGTGCCCCGAATTCCCCATTCCGCAGCCTCGCCCTCCCCCGATCGCCTGAACACGGTGGAACGTGTGTACATCACCCACGCACCCGCCGCTCGGCGCCGCCCTCACCATCACCGTGACGGCGGCGGACCTGCCCTCGCTGCTTCTGTCGGGTCCGGACGCGCTGTTGCCCCAGCGCTGGGCGGTGGCGGTGGTGGGGCACTTCAGCGGCACACTGGCCTCCGAGCTCAACCCCGCCTACGTGCGCCAGGGGCAGCTCGGCACCCGCGGCGACAGCGGCAGCCCCGCACCGCCAAGTCCCACGCCGCCACCCGCCGCTGCTCACGTCAGCTGCAGCAACAACACTGCTGCCGCCAGTGTCAACACCACCTTGCCCATGAGGGCGCCTCCGACGGCGGCACCCGCAGCAACCGCACGGCGGCTTCAAAGCAGCAGCAGCCAAGCCCGGCACATAAGCCGAGCCCGCCGGCAGCAGCCAGCAGCGGCTGCAAAGGCCGCCGCCGCACCTCAGCGTCACCTACGTCGTCATCGGTTTGGTCGGCAGGCGGCGGCGGCGGCAAGGAGGGGATCCCATGGGCCTGGGGCCTGAGAGGCGGTGGCCACACGAGCGACGGCTTGCAGCGGCGGTGGCCGCAGCTACGTGAGCGCATGTGGCTACTGCTGCCCGCTGGCAGGGTGAGCAGGTCGGCGGTGGCTAGCGGAATGGAAGCGCGAAATGCCGCTGCTTTGGTGGTGGAGGACAAGGAAGATATGGAGCGGAGCATTAAGGGTACATGAGGGGCGATGGTTTTAAACAGCGCCATATACTAATAGGCATGCGGACGGACATGTCGGACATGCACAGTGAGTGAGTGTGTGTGCAGTGTGCGGGTGGGGGGGATGCTCCATATATATGCTCCGAGTCTATGGCTGCGGCTTTGCATGCATGCGGCCAGGCGCCAGGCACCAGCCATGTACGGGGCAGCATCAATTCACCTGGCCAGCAAGTGAAAGGGTTGGATAGGGGGGGGGCGCTGGACAAGGGGGCCGGGGGCCTTCGGGGGCAGCCGACAGAGCTGCCGCACTCAGCTAAACGCGACGTAATCAATTCAGGTGGGCGTCCGCACTCCGAACGTGCAGCCGGACCACGCATGAAAGCGACGAGGGCGAAAATCGCTCGCAGGAGTCGCGACCCTGTGGCTCGCAGGGATATACGACAAATGCTGCGACTACAGAGGGTTCGGGGCGCTTCCTTGGCGCCCGCCCGTTTACGAGCCAGCGTCAAAGGCCTGTCATGTCCGCTGGCACATTTGCATTGTCAAAATCTGACTTTAGATTTAAGCGCGGCTATGATTGCAGGCTGCTGCATCGGGTTCGTAAAAGTCATACATGTTCGGTTACTGGATCCAACTAGTCCGCACAGTGACGCGCCAGGCCACCGATGCGTAGTCATCCTGCATGCATATGTACTATCGATGTAATGTTGCATATGCGAACTTGAATTGACGGACAAAGCAAAGTGAGGCAGCATACTTGCATTTATGGGGCACATGACACAGGAGTAGTTGTGTCGAATATTAATTTGCCACTTGAACAGCAATTGAAACATAGTTGTCCTTAAGGCACGCCCGCGCTTGAGCACAAGCTGAGCGAGCGACGAAAAATGTCGGTTTCCATAGGAACGCTGCTCCTGTTCCTGCTGCCCTTCGCGATGTTGGGTCTTGCTAAATCGCAAGACGTCAGGCTGCGAACCGGCTCAATTTCGTTCAGGTGGGCACTGCTATTGCTGAGTGTAGTCAGCTTCTTGGGTCCGTGCTATGCACAAGCTCTTCGCATAGTTTCAAGCGATACGTTTATCCTTTAGTCTAATGTTTTTCCTGGCAGTCTGAATTGACGCTGCAAGAGGGCGGCCCGGCCATGTACAGACGAAGAGCATTTGCGTTCCGCGCTCTTACCCAGGCCCTGCGGCCACGTGGGATTTAGCGTATCTTCTCAAAGAGCGTGCCGAATGCCATGGCTGTCGGGGGCCCGCTGCTTGCTTTGTCGAGTGCCCAAGCGCCACGGTAGCAGCACGCAGCGTGGCCTGCCGCCAGCCGCAGCCCCCAAACCTGTTCGCCTTCCGTCGCAGGGTTCACTGCGCCCAGTCATCGCCTTACGGGTTTCTAACCCATCCTTCTACTATGTTAAGTTCACAACCGCACCCACTAGGCCTCCACGGTCCCCTCGCCGCCCGCGCAGTAATCATGACACGTCTGCGCAGCAGGGCCAGCAGGGCGGGGCCGCGGCGGGCGACAGCTCGACCGTCGCCAGCCGCTCCGCCTCGATCTCAGAACCAACCAGCAGCCTGGATCCGCTGGCCTACCGCTCTGCTGAGGCCTGGGGCCTGGCTCCCCTCCTCCGCCTGTACGTGGTGCAGTACTCACCGGAGGGAGGCAGTGGCAGTAGCAGCGGCAGTAGTAGCAGCACTGGCGCTGACGCTTCGCCACCCGCCGCCGGCCTGCTTGTGTCTGCTGTGTCAGCTGCGGGCGGCTCCGTGCTGTCGTACGTGCCGGACTCCTCGCTGCTGGTGGTGGCGCTGCCGGAGGCGGCCGCGGCGGTGCAGCGGGACACGGGCGCTGTCATGGTGGGTGCGTGGGTGCGTGGCGGTGCGTGGGCAATCATCCCCAAGCTGCCTCCAAGAATCCACGTGCATGTGTCTTGTCATGTTGTGCACCGGCATGTAACGATGGGGCCAGATCCCCCAATCTTTATGAAACGTGATGCCTGACTCACCGCTTCGCCTCTTCACCTCCTCACTTCCATCCGTCGCGAGCGAGGCCTCCAACTTGCTTCCATGCACGCCACACAACACAGGTGGAGCTAGGTTCTGAGCACCGCCTGGCGCCCGAGTGTGCGCCGCTGCTGATGGCCAGCGCTGCCGAGATCCAGCAGGGCGGCAGCAGCCTGAGCAGCAGCAGCAGCAGCAGCAGCCGCCTTGTCCCTTGGCTGCAGCAACAGAAGCGGCGGCTGCTGGGCGAGACCGTGACAGGCAGCCGCAAGCCGCAGCAGGTGCATGAGCAGCAATCAAATGAAGTCATGCACTCCCCCGTGCTTGTACCAGACTTGCAACAGTGCACCAAGGGCGAGGTGAAGCAGGTGCGGCTACAGCCAGTGGACGAAAACGAGGAGGGCAGCGGCAGTGGCGCCGCGAGTGGCAGTGGCAGTGCCAGCCGCCGCCTGGTTGCTACAGCCGCAGGCTCTAGCCTCAACGACGGCAGCAGCAGTAGCGCGCAGGAGGTGGCTCGGCGGGCGCTGTTGCGGCGCATGCGGCAGCTGCCTCTGGCGGATGAGCGGGAGGTGCCTGCTGCATTGGCGGGCGCCGCAGAGCATGCGGCACGCCGCCGCCAGATGGCGGCTTCGGATGCTACAGCCGCGGTGCCGCCGCCGCAGTACGAGCTGCTTGTGGAGCTATTGCCGGTGTCCGCCGTGACGGCTGAAGCCGTGGCGGCGGCGGAGGCCGACTGGCCGGGGGCCATGTCGGCTGCCTTCGAGGCGGCGACTGGAGCCCCCGTGGGCACCTGTATGCCGCTGGTGTCGGCGGTGCGGGGTTTTGCCGGCCAGGCTATGGTGGTGGAACAGCAGTCCGAGGGCGACGCCGGAGGGGCTGTGGCCGGCGCGCGGCTGCGCGTGTTTGTGTGCGAGCAGGTGCGTAGAGGGAAAAGGGCAGGCAGGCACATTCGTCATGGCGACACATTTCTGTCGCAGGAGCCACGGTACGGTACCTAGCAGTTGCCCTATCCTCGTAAGTAGTATTAATTTGACTTGAAACGCTTTCTTGCTCCTCCCACAGCACCTGTCCGCCGCCCTAGACTGGCTGTCTTCTCAGCCTGTGGTGCGCTGGGTGTCACCCCGCATGACTCACACCCACCGCAACGCCCGCGCCAGCATCCTCACCCAGAGCGGCTCGCTGACAGCCGCCGAGTACGCCGACCCTGTGGGAGACGGCAGCAGCGGCGCGGAAGCGGCGCGGCGGCCCTACTGGGCGGCGGGGCTGGACGGAACCGGCGAGATCCTGGGGGTGAGCGTTTGCTTCCACGCTTTCGGTGTTATGGCAACACTCCTGTTGGGCTGTCGTCCCGCTCCACGTTCCTCCTTACTTCCTCTGCCCTCACCTGTTGCTGGTGCCCCATCGCGTCCACCTGCATACACACACACGCCCACCTTTCCGCACATACACACACACAACTACACACACAGACACACACACACACACATCGCGTCATTGGGCGGGCTTTCGTTTCGTTTTTTAACACACACACACACACACACACAAAACACACCTTTTCACACACACACACATACACACACACCCCTCCCCCACCTGCCCGCCCACCACGCCACGCCCGGTTGCAGTCGGGCGACACGGGTGTGGACCTGGACAACTGCTACCTGTCCGACCCCCGATACGACTCGGGCGCAGTGGCAGGGCAGCTGGTCAACGTCACCGAGACCTGGACTTCCTCCAATGTGCGTGGTACCGTGTCCTGGGGTCATCATGGCTGCATGCGCGCTTACCGTAATGCAGCCAACTTCGGCCGGACGTGTGCGGATCGTGCGGCTCGCTCCAGACCGTTGCCCGTCATGATAATGACACTGAACACGGGCCGTTCAATGCGGGCAATCCCTTGGAATCACCCGCTCGCTGCCGTGCGTGTGCATGTGTGCAATGGTGCACAGGGCAATGGCACGGTGTGGTGGCGCCCCGACGACCGCGTGTGGCGGCCCTCTGACCACCGCAAGCTGGTGCAGTACTACCTGCCCGCGGGTGCGTGGGGCGGGTAGCTAGGGTGCCCGCGGGTGCGTGGGGCTGAACCCGTAGGAAGTGGGGTAATCAGGGCGGGAGAGAATGGGGGTGGTGAGGGCGGGGGGCAGCAGGGTGCCATTGTAGGCGGGGTGCGGGAGGCAGTGGGCAGGGTTGCTGCTGAGGACGGGAAGCAGTGGAGTGGGAGGCAAGCGTGGCGGAGCTCCGTTCTTGCGTCCGCGGCGTTGCTTGGGACGTGCCGGGATGAGTGCTTGCGTACTGTCCGATAGGTCACAGCAGGCCCAGCTATGCATATACATAGCCAACAAGCTGTGAGCTCACTGTTGCAGTGACTTCAGCTCAAGTGCCCCCTATTTCCATGTCGTTGCCTCACCCTCCTACCACAGGCTGCGTGTACGGTGACAACCCGGCGCAGGGCACCGCCGGGCACGGCACCCACACCGCGGGCTCCATGGTTGGCGCCCTGCTGGCGCTGCAGCTGGCGCCCGGCTACAACGGCTCCGTGCTGAGCGGCGCGGCGGGCGAGGCGGCGGCCTACGGGCCCACGGTGCTGGACGCGGGCAGCGGCGCCGCGCCGCGGGCCAAGCTGAGTGTTGTGGACATCTCGCTGCCCCTGGTCAGAGGCGACCCCGAGGTGGGCTCGTGGGGTGACAGGGAGAGAGGGCAGCTCGACGCAGGCGTGTCTGTGCATCGATTGAAGCACTGTCGGGCTGGGATCCAGTTAATGAGGGGGTTTGTGGGCTCAGGCGATCGCTTGACACACAGCATGCCCGAGCCACCGCGTCATACATCCTGTTCGTGCCCCTTACTAATGTATGCTCACTTCCTAATGCTACTTCCTAATGCCCACTTCTCGATGCCCACTTCCCGATGCCCACTTCCCGCCCTCCTGCTAGGCTGGGCTCCAGACGCCGGAGCCGGTGGATGACGTGTACCTGCGGGTGGGTGGTTGGGTGCGTGGGTGGTGCAGGCCCCGTGGCACAGTGCTGGGGTTCAGGGTGCGTGCTGTGGGGTGGAGACATGGAGACCTGGAGACGTTCATTGGGTGATCCATGGGAGCATGAGCTGCTGTGCGTGTGCCGGCATCAGCACGTACGTAGGACACCTGCAATATGGCACATGTGCATCACCAGAAGAGCGGCCGCCCCCAACCCGGTCCCCCATCCCCCATCGGTAGCAACGCGTCTACCATGCTACTGTTCCTGGCGACGCCTTCATTTCTGAAATGATCATGAATGTAGCCCCCCAAACCAATTCCGCCCACTCACGCGCACAGCTGCACTATGAAGTGGGCGCACGCGTCACCTCTGACAGCTGGGGCACGGACATCAACATCTACGAGGAGACGGCACAGGGTGAGTGAGGCGCACGCACGCAAACGCACACACACACACACGCACGGACGCATGCGCGTGTGTACTTCATGTCCTTTTGCCCTGCTGCACACTCCGCATCTAGATAACTACACCGTACACATGAGGCTGGCGGTGGTGGCCTGTGGCGGCGGCGTTAGCTTGATGGGGCTGGGGCGGTCATGGGGCTGGGGCGCCTGATGGGGTTGTGTGGCAGACGGGTGGTCGTTCGCCCGCGCGTGGTGATGTGTGTCCGAACTTGGTGAGCATTGGGTAGCAGTGCACGTATGCACGTACGCACGTACGCACAGCCACTCAGCCCTGCAGTGAGGCCTGTGCGCCGCCTCCCGCTCGCCTTGTGACCTCCCCTGGCGTGCGATTCCCAGCCTTGCCCTGCCTGGCCTGCTGCATATGCGCCCACAGCCTACGACGCCTTCCTGTGGCGCAACCCCGACTCCATCGCCTTCATCGCCGCCGGCAACAACGGTGCGTGCACGCACGCATGCATGCACACTGTGCAGGCTAGCTACCCAACCTGCTGCTGGTCCACGTTTCACAGCTGTGCATCTCCAACAGGGCGTTAGGTTGTACAGCCCGCACTGCTGGAGGCTCGCGAAGTACTGACTCTCCAAATGCACGCGCGCACACACACACACACACATGCACACGTACGCGAACCCCATTCTCCCTGTGTATAGTTAAGACGCGTTGCACGTTTGCGCACAGGCTCGGACGCGCTGACCCCGGGCGGCAGCATTGGCACGCCCGCCACCGCCAAGAACATTGTGGCTGTGGGTGCGACCTACCGCGTGCCCGCCGAGCTGGGCATCGGGCCGCAGGTCCTAGAGGTAGATAGGCCGGGTGGGCGGCGGAGGGCGCGTGCCTGCCTGGTGCGTCACTGGGCGAATGGAGGCAGTGGGTTTGTGCGGTGGGTGCGTAGTAGGTGAAGCGGCGGTTCGATCGCAACATGCAAGCAAGGCGCGGGAATGGGCTCCTGGGCTCCTTCGGGAACGTTGGTCACGCTGCCCCGCCTGGTGGCCCCGCCGTACATGGCATGCTCGCGACAGGTCCGCGGCTCTACCCCCGGCACCGACGGCTCGACTCCGACTGAGGTACTTCGGCTGTCGGTAAGCGAACTCGATTCGGGAGGGGTGCTGGCGTGCACTGAATGCAGCAGCAGGATGTGGTGGCATGTGCGAAGCACAGGCGAAGGCCTGGCGCTAGTTGGATGGTTCATTCACGTGCGTGTGAGCCATGCCCCTAGCTGAACGAGCCAGTCTGGCTCTTATTCCTCGGGCCACCGTGTCAGCCGCCTCTAGCCCTCCACCAAGCCGTAAGTGCGTACCAGTAGCAATGCTAACCATCACTACTATGCCCGCTGTCCGCTCGTTCGTACCGGCCCGTCCCTCGTCTTGCAGGTGTACCCGATGGAGAACCCCGACCTGCCACAGCTGCTCAACATCATCCCCCTGGGCTCCCAGGTGCGCACTGGGGTGTGCGGGCGTGCGGGCGCGTGTGCCTGCGACTTGCTGGATGAAGCTAGCGGTGCTGACGTCCGTTGCTGATGACACGCTCTTACTTGCGCGGGGCTTTATCCCTGTCTCTTGCTGCCTCCCTGATTGCCCACCTCCCTAGGTCGCGGTTAAGGGGGGATTGAGTAGTAAAGTACTCCCTGCCTGGCTTTCGCATCCCGGACCTCGCTATCCTCAGGTATCTGCCCTCCCCGCCCCCAGGTTCCCCTAGTGGTGGCCGACCCGCCCGACGCCTGCACGCCGCTGACCAACCCGGCGGCCGAGGTCAGGGGGGCGGTGGTGCTGGCGGTGCGCGGCGAGTGCTGGTTCTATCAAAAGGTGGGCCAGGGCGGGGTGGGGACTGGAGTTCCGGGCAGGGCAGGGCAGGGCAGGGCGGGCTGTTTAGTGACAACGTAAGTGGGCATGTGACCACACCCGCAGCCAATGAACCTCGGTCGCCGCCCGTGCCCCATCCTCACGCTTCCTGCCTATTGCAGGTCCTCCATGTGCGGGCGGCGGGAGGCGGAGCAGTGATCTTCGTGAACAATGTGCCGGAAATGATGGACAGCCCGCCCGCCCCCGTCTACCCCAACTCCAACTATTATGCCGCAAAGATGGCGACCAGTGTCATCAGTCAGGTAGGTGCGCTAGCGGGCAGACCTCACACAGAATCAAAAACTTGCAAATGCTTCATTTTCTGGATGTGCATAACCCCACAAGCGCACCTACTGGCACTCGAGCATCTCAAACCATACATGCATGCGCCGCTCGTGCACTCGCCAACACACACAGGGCCTGGGCCAGTGGCTGCTGGGCAACGCCAGCGCCGGCGTCGAGTTGAGCCTGGCAAACACGGTGGTAAGTTGCTGCAAGGGATGCATGGGACGGAGGAACTGCAGCAGGGAAAAGAGGTTGGAACGCGCGTTCAATGATGATGTGGGTCGGGGTTGCACACTTTATTTCCACATGAATGCAGCTGAGGCGGGGTCGATGGTCGTCAAAGTCAGGGTAGTCTGTCATCCTCCGGTCAAGTGAACTTGGAGCCGCAGCGGCTGCTGGTTCAGGTCCCGTCAGCGAGCCGCCTTGTCACCGTAAGCCGAGTACGCACTCCAAAACTTACACCGAAATGTAAAAAAAACCGCGCAGAAAAACGCTGGCTCCGACACCGTGGCATTCTTCTCCAGCTACGGACCCATGGCGGACGGCCGCATCAAACCCGACATCGTCACCCCGGGGGTTCTCATCACCAGCGCCGGCGCCAAGGGCGGCATCACAGGTAGGGACGACTTCGGCAGCACACACGCAGGGAGCTCAGAGGGGGAGATGGAGGGGACCGAGTGAGACAGCAAGTAACCTCTTCCCCTGACAACTCACTTCAACCACTATCAGGCTCAACCACACCGTGATGACTGTGTTGTTATCTTCGTGTGCAGGCGGCGCTTGCTCACCCGCCCAGGCCAACCTGAGCGGCACGTCCATGGCCACCCCGCACGCCGCCGGCCACACAGCGCTGGTGCGTCAGTACCTGCGCACCGGCTTCTACCCCACCGGCTCCCCGGCGGACGCCGCAGCCGCGCCCTTCACCCCCAGCGGCATGCTGCTCAAGGTGCGGTGTCATATTGCTGTGCTTGATCAGCGGACCATCACGTGTTGTTCAATTGGACAAGCCATGGTAGATCAGTCTAGAAGACACGTGTGATACACTGGTACGGTATCAGTAGTTGGGATTGCTCGGCTCATTCGCTGTCCCGTGTTTAATGCAGGCTGCGCTAATTGCCGGCGCAAAGAGCCTCCAGGTGCGTGCTGTGCTGTGGCTGCGGCAGTGGTGGGATGTCGCTGGGGGCAGTCCATTCCAGAACCCAAAGCTGGCCAAACGAGTGAACCACAGCCCGGGGGTGCGGCATGGGGTGTAACGCGTTCATTTGTGGGCAGCCGGGCCGAGGGCAATGAAGAGCCGCTGACGTGCTATCTAGGCATGCCACCGAAGTCGCATGTAGTGGCAATATTACGTTCCAGTAGTCACCACGGGTAGGTGCACCAGCGAGCGAGCATATGTACCGACATCGCTGACGTGTCCTGCTCTTTGTGTGCATGCGGAACTGCCTTCCTGCCGACAGGGTGGCCTGGCTATGGCCCTTGGCATTCCCATGGGCCCCCCGCCCGACGCCTACCAGGGCTGGGGCCGCCTCAGCCTGCCGGACACGCTGCCGCTGCCCGGCCTCACGCCCGCCGGCTTCTCGCTCCAGGTGGCGGACCGCGGCCAGTTCACCGCCAGCGGCCAGCAGGCGGCGCTCACCGGGATCACGGCCACGGGCAAGGGGTAAGACGAACTGACACATTCATGTGGTTAGAGGGTATATTGCGTTGTTATTGTGTGTTGTCGGGAAGTGAGCCAGTGAATTCCAAACCCGTATTCCCACCACCCAATCAACAGGCCCATCTCCATTGTGCTGACGTGGTACGACTACCCGGCTGACGTCAACTCCCCCACCCAGCTGGTTAACGACCTGGACTTGACTGTGGGCCTGGGCGGGGGCCGCGACGGCAGCCCGCCACAAAGCCTGATGGGCAACAACCCCGAGGGAGCGCGTGAGTGCGTGCAGCGTGTGCCATAGAGGATGTGTGACACGCAAGCGCTTGCATGGCTTACACACCTGAGCACACTTTGCACACGCTTCGCCCATCCCGCGGGCATTTCGTTCTTTGCCTCACCATGTACCCGCTGCCACCTGCCGCAGTGCGGCCCGCCCCCGACCGAGTCAACAACGTGGAACGTGTGTACATCACCCACCCGTCGCCTGGCGCCGCCCTCACCATCACCGTGACGGCGCACTCGCTGCCCTCGCGCCTGCTGTCGGGTCCGGACGCGCTGCTGCCCCAGCGCTGGGCGGTGGCGGTGGTGGGGCACTTCAGCGGCACACTGGCGTCCGAGCTCAACCCCGCCTACGTGCGCCAAGGGCAGCTCGGCACCCGCGGCGACAGCGGCGGCGGCGGCATGCAGCAGGTGCGTGTGAGCGCCCCAATGTGCGAGTGCTGAGGCTGCAGGTCCATAGGATTGTATGGTAGCACATGGTGGCGTCGGCTAGGCGGCAGGTGAACATGTATGGCGCGTTGAATTGCAGCGCCACCACGAAGGATGCGCTTATTGCACAAATGAATGAACCCAGTTTGCGGCCTGACCCTGGTGGCTAACGCGCTGTATTGCTGCTGGTGCTGCGTGCAGGCCACTTCATCACCGCCTCCGTCTCCCAGCCCTCCCTCTCCTCACCCTCCATCACCTGCGGCACGGTTGCCGCCTGCCCCCAAGAAGGCCGCACCCCGCCCGCGGCCCAAAGGGGCGGGCAAGAAGAAGCGCAACGCTGGAGCCGCCAAGTCCCCGGCCCCGCCTCCGCCTGCAAAGATCCAGGCGTGAGGGCAGCAGCAGTGAGGGTGGTGGCGTGCAAGGCAACCAGGAATGGCACTGGGGACACATGGATGATGGTGGGCGGGGAAAATAAGTGGGGGTGGGGGGCAAGGCCTGCTCGGCACTTGCTTGCTCCCGATATTGGTTTAGGCGCGCGTGTTACTGTAGGCGCATGTCATTGCATTCCTGCTGCGTATGGAGCGAGGCGTTATGGTTAGTTATCACACTGGGGCCCCGGCTGTAAATATCCAGGCATCAATATTCATACTGCAGCGTGCGCGGGTCCACATGCATGACCAGTGCAGCATACTGGTGCACACGGCGAGTCGAAGGTTGTCATTTGCGTATGTGAGCGCTGTGTTGCTGGGCAGGCCACCTGGCTGTCGCAGGAGCGGCGTCCACTGCCGCACTGTCCGACCAAGCAGGACAGCACACGTACGGGGTAACACCTGCCGGTGAGAATCCGTCTACTGCGAGCGGTCGTGCATTCGTGCCTTCCTTTCATCGACATGATGGTATACGCCGCACTTGGTGGTGTTCATTGAGGTCCCAAAGGGCAGGGATGGCTGCATTGGGTAGCTCTATCTTTCATGCTGAGGCAGGACTGACGCGGACAGCTTGCTTGGCGGGTAGCCAAGGACCGGAAACCAAGTCATGCCGGCAGCCACCACAACGGTATGGTGTTTGCAGTTGGCTGGGGCGTGTGTGAAACTTAAGAACATACAATGTGACCGGAAACGCACCGCGCGCGGATGTTCATTAAGTGAGGAGCGGGAATTGATTTGGCAGCGTACGTGCGATTGAGTTGCGGGCATGGGTGAGTTGAGGGCGGCTATTGGGCGTTGCCTGAGGCCATTTGTTGAAAGCCATTGTGCACATTCATGTTATGACCTCCAGCATTTACCTAACGCGCCCCCGGACTCAAAGGAGTTAGTGGGGCCACATGGACTCGAACCCATGTAAATGCTCATGCTCATGCTCAGCATGCTAGGGTAAGTACCGTACGGTAGCTGACGAACTAAGCCTCCGCCTCCTCATGCGTTTGAACATGGATGGGCTGGTGCCGGGGCAGTCAATCGAGTGTTTTGGGAGGTGGGCATGAGTGCCCATGTGGGCACTGGAACGATCATTCGGGCCCGGACGGTAGGGACTTCAAGATTATGCCGCGATCCCCAGAGGCGGGCAATGTAAATCCCTCTAGCCCCAGCGGTAAGCAATGTAGAAACCAATGCCCAGAACCGTTCAGTTCCCACCCATTCTGCTTAGTCCCACGGCTGGTACACGCGCCAGGAAGGATCGTGCCGGGGCCGGGGCCGGAGCCGGGGCGGGAACGCGCGCGGACGAACGTGGGGGCTTGCGTGGGGGCTTGTAAATTTGGGCAAATCCTATGACACTCACAGAAACCATCCAGCAGTATATACCATGCCAAGGGATTGCAAAGCCGGGGCTCGTAACCTGTTGGGAAGGATTGGAAAGGACTAAGCAGGCGCCCGGCCCTCATGGGCCACATGGGCGCATGGGGTCAGTACGCCTGGTTACGCCAATCGGAACAACCGCAAGTGGTGGTAGAGCCCTCGCGTACGCAATATATTGTAATAGCAACAAAGATCAAGTGTGTTGTGTAGCGTAGCTCATTATAAAATGCCCTGAGAGCTTCTTGTATTCTACAAGTAGAATACGGACACGGCTGACTGCACCCCTGGCTGACTGCAACATAACTTGACTGACTCGCTTTACTTGCCCATGCCAGCCGCTGTGTCCGTGGTGAATCATGTCAATCATACATCTAGCTAACGGGGCTTCAAGCCTTCCCCTAGGCAAACTCTACGAAGCGTGTAGAAATGCCACATTTGCGCGCTTGCGCACTTCTTGTGTTGCTGCTGCCCATGGCTTGGGTTCTGCCAACATCAGCAACGAGCGTCAGGCTACGGACTGGCTCGATTGTGTTCAAGTGCGTAACGAGGCTCGGGCCGACCCTCACTAGTTGGCAGCTCCCAGCAAGCCTCCGTTTCGTGGACGATAAGGGGATCCAGAATGTTAAATCAGCACTGTAAAATCATGGAATGTACTCAACCTGGCGCGGCGGGTCTTTGCGAGCTAGAGTGTATTCGTCCGTGCGATGCAACTTTTGGCCAGTCGCCGCGTGGGTTTCAACATCGCGTGAGAAACAAGTCAAATACTCATGAAGCTATACATTGACAGAACTCTGGGATGGGGCCCCACTGCTGGCTCTCTCGGTTACCAAGGGTAGCGTGGCCTGTCGCCAGCCGCTCCCAGTTATTTCCCACCCCTGAGCTGACCAGCCCAGCCTTTGCCCAACTTTGTAAACCTCTCGTTGGTTCCTTAGACGACCCTTAACGTGCATCGATTCTCTCGCCACACCCTGTGCTCTATCCTCCCCTTGCCTGCCGCGCAGTGAGCACGCATCAGACTCGCACCAGGCTGCACAAGCTGCCGCGGGCGACAGCTCGACCGTCGCCAGCCGCTCCGCCTCGATCTCAGACCCAATCAGCAGCCTGGATCCGCTGGCCTACCGCTCTGCTGAGGCCTGGGGCCTGGCTCCCCTCCTCCGCCTGTACGTGGTGCAGTACTCACCGGAGGGAGGCAGTAGCAGTAGCAGCGGCAGTAGCAGCACTGGCGCTGACGCTTCGCCACCCGCCGCCGGCCTGCTTGTGTCTGCTGTGTCGGCTGCGGGCGGCTCCGTGCTGTCGTACGTGCCGGACTCCTCGCTGCTGGTGGCGGCGCTGCCGGAGGCGGCTGCGGCGGTGCAGCGGGACACGGGCGCAGTCATGGTGGGTGCGCGGCGGCGGGTGGGTGCGCTCGTGGGTGGGTGCGTGGCGGCGCTGGATGGGCGGGCCGGATGGGGTGGCTTGGGTTGATGGGCGTACTTGGCTTGTCCTGAGTTGTACCGGTCGACCCTGCGCTGCCTACCCGGCGCTTATGTCTGGAGACCCAAGCAGACGCCGTGATTCCCGCTTGCATGCTTGAAACCTCCCGGCATCTCATGTTCGTACGTATTGCCTGGGTGGCAGGTGGAGCTGGGCGCTGAACACCGCCTGGCGCCCGAGTGCGCGCCGCTTCTTGCACACGAGGCGAGCAGTGGCGCTGGCAGCGGCCGCATCGACCCAGAGCTGGTGAGCCGACGGCGGCTGCAAGGACCGACCGTGGCCGGGAAGCTTCAAGGGCAGCAAGCACGGGCGCCGCAGCAGCAAACAAACCTGCCACTGCCGGACTTGCAGCAGTGCACCAGGGGCGAGGTGAAGCAGGTGCGGCTACAGCCGGTGGACGCAAGCGAGGAGGGCAGCGGCGGTCACAGTAGCAGTGGCGCCGCGAGTGGCAGTGGGAGTAGCAGCCGCCGCCTGGTTGCTACAGCCGCAGGCCATAGCCTCAACGACGGCAGCAGCAGTAGCGCGTTGGAGATGGCTCGGCGGGCGCTATTGCGGCGCATGCGGCAGCTGCCTCTGGCGGATGCGCGGGACGTGCCTGCTGCATTGGCGGGCGCCGCAGAGCATGCGGCACGCCGCCGCCAGATGGCGGCTTCGGATGCTACAGCCGCAGTGCCGCCGCCGCAGTACGAGCTGCTTGTGGAGCTACTGCCGGTGTCCGCCGTGACGGCTGAGGCCGTGGCGGCGGCGGAGGCCGACTGGCCGGGGGCCATGTCGGCTGCATTTGAGGCGGCGACTGGAGCCCCCGTGGGCACCTGTGTGCCGCTGGTGTCGGCGGTGCGGGGTTTTGCCGGCCAGGCTATGGTGGTGGAACAGCAGTCCGAGGACGACGCCGGAGGGGCTGTGGCCGGCGCTCGGCTGCGCGTGTTTGTGTGCGAGCAGGTGCGTAGAGGGAAAAGGGCAGGCAGGCACATTCGTCATGGCGATTTTGGTGTCACAGGAGCCACGGTACGGTACCTAGCAGTTGCCCCATTCTCGTGAGTAGTATTAATATGACTTGAACGCCTTTCTTGCTCCTCCCACAGCATCTGTCCGCCGCCCTAGACTGGCTGTCTTCTCAGCCGGTGGTGCGCTGGGTGTCACCCCGCATGACGCACACCCACCGCAACGCCCGCGCCAGCATCCTCACCCAGAGCGGCTCGCTGACAGCCGCCGAGTACGCCGACCCTGTGGGAGACGGCAGCAGCGGCGCGGAAGCGGCGCGGCGGCCCTACTGGGCGGCGGGGCTGGACGGAAGCGGCGAGATCCTGGGGGTGAGTGTGTCCTTTCCGCTTGCGTTGTTATGGCAACACTGCTGTTGGGCTGTCGTCCCGCTCCATGTTCCTCCTTACTTCCTCTGCCCTCACCTGTTGCTGGTGCCCCATCGCGTCCACCTGCATACACACACACACACGCCCACCTTTCCGCACATACACACACAACTACACAACTACACACACACACACACACACACACACACACACACACACACACACACAGACACACACACGCGCGCTTGCCCCACCTGCCCGCCCACCACGCCACGCCCGCCTGCAGTCGGGCGACACGGGTGTGGACCTGGACAACTGCTACCTGTCCGACCCCCGATACGACTCGGGCGCAGTGGCGGGGCAGCTGGCGGCTGTGACCACACAGTTTCTCTTCTCACAGGTGGGTGTGCACTGTGCAGCGCCAAGGGTATAACGGACAAACGACATACCCATCCAACTAGAATGAATGGGCACGTACAGTTGGCATGAGTCATCTTTGGCTCCCAAGCTTTTGCTGATCCATGGAGCACATGCAACTGTAGGGCGGCGGCTACTACGCACGCCCCGGCGGCCGCCAGCTGCTCGTCCACCTGCTGCAGCGCCGCCTCCACGCGGCCCTTCAGGCCCTCCATCACCGCGCCGACCTGACCGGGGGGTTGCATTCATGATTAGCTAAGGAAGTGGGGGGTAACATTCATGACTATGTGAAGAGAAGGCGTAGCCAGGTAGGGGGGATGCAGTTCGTGTGCACCGCCAGCGGGCAGCTGCCGGGACTCCCCCACACAGCCACAGCCACAGCCGCCTCGAGTCCTCGACCCACCCGCTAGGGTAGCTGTGCATGCCAAGCCCTCCAAGCGCAAATAGCCCCACGCGCATGCACTTCGTTCTGGACGCCCACGGCTGCCACAGCCCTGCCCTGGCAATCTCACCTGCTCACGCAGCTGGTCCTGCACCTCCTGCAGCGCCTCA